>NW_027226313.1:0-275462 GCF_022539635.2 Chironomus tepperi
ACGCTGTGACCTCTTTGGAAAATTTATCGCATCGTTTTTCTGAATAACATTAAAAGCATTGAACTGACCTAGAGAAAAAATAAGTTAAGCAAGTCCACTGTACTTCTGTTCAATTGTATGGAAATGAAATATGTGAGAGAAAATTTTCTTTTTCTTACATTTGAGTGATTATGAAATTGCATTGAATTAAATTGAAGATGCTATTGCATGACTTTGTAACACACTGTGATTGTTTATCAATGAGATCCGACTAACTGCTAAGCAGCTTTGATTCTTCGATTCCCACTAGAATGGAAATGAAATGGGAATTCGACTTCATGTGTAGCACACTCAACAGGATGGAAACAAAGTGCAATTGTGTCAGTGCTAATGGAGTGTGATAAGAAGTAAGAAAAAAATTCATTTTTTCACTCGTTAAATTTCTATTACTTGCTTTTCATTCTGTCATCTTTTTACTGATACCAGATGTGAACATATTTTTCTTTTTTCAAAAAGTTCTTATTCTGTTCTTCCTTTTTTCTATCACTTTAAGTTTTTTTATTCGCACCCTCTTCTTGTTTGCAAACCAGACGGGAAGTTTAGAGTTTTACTGAATTTGAATCCTTTCAACCCTTAAAATTCGGGAATATTAAATTTTTATAAGTTTATATAAGAAATATTTTATGCCAAAATTCAAAGTCAATCAAACTTCACAAAAGAAAAATCCTCGCACCCACTGGAGAATTCGATTTTACCATCTTTCATTTTATTTTATTTCCTTTTTCTTTTCTTCTTGGAAAGCTTTCAAGAAAGTTTTAAAGTGCAATATTTTCACTTACTTTTGCTGTTTTACTTATTCTTTGCTTTTTCAGTTATTAAACTTTTCATTTTTCTTGATAAACTTTTCTCTTTCCTTTTTATTTGAAGATTTTTTTTTTCTTTCCATTTCAGTAAACAATTTTGTGCTTGTTGAAACAGATCTTAAAGGTTTTTCTTTAGGTTACGTATCTGGTAAATTTCTTCTTTTGGTAATAAATTTTATGTGAAATAATTTAAGCTTGTAAGAAGAATTCGGGTCATCTTACTGTCTTGGATGGATTTTATGATAATTCCTTGTGTGACTCTATTTAATCAGATTTATACAATTTTAAGATTTATTGTATGAACTGTTAAGTATGAAAGGGTATGAACTCAGAGGATGCATAAAACAGATTTCTAGACCCTCGATGTCACTTAACTGATTACCTATAGATTTTTAGCTTAATAGCATGTTCACTTAGCATTTACTTGACCAAGATTTGACGTAATTTTCATTGTTCCCCTAAATGTTATTCATTAACATGGTATAAATGAGGTTAAATAAATGAAAACTTGAATGAATGTTTATTGACAATCCATTTCAATGCAAGTAAAATTTTAGCATATTTTAAACTTTTCAAGAAATTCATAAATGCTCATCCATTATTCTCAAGATAGAGATGTTTGGTGTTCAGCCACATCAACAGCAAATAAACATATACTAAAAATTTCTAGCAATAAACTAAATGAGATGTAAAATTTAGGAAGATATGTGATTATGGTAATCAAATGAGTTTTATGACACTTTAACCTAAAAGAGCAAACACTTAAGAGCTTTAATAGTTATGAATAAGAAATTATTAAGGTCATTGATCCGATTTCATTCTGGAGAATTTTGACTTCTTTATGACTTTTGGGATTAATCTTTGTAAACAAAGGATTGAAGTTTATGCATATTTGATATAATTCTTAGAAGTCTTAAATCCTAAATGGCACAAATTAGTTAAACGATTCAAAATTCTGGTATCAGACCGGCGTGACACTGACATGGTGTTTTTCGAGAAAATTCACTATTGGTTATGAACCGACAATATTCAATTTAATCATGAAACTTTTTGACGCAATTTATTTTCACATTTCAGTTTGCCCATTAATTCAACAAGTGTCATTAATATATTCCAAACTTGTAAAAGTTTCTCTAATCATCAAAAAATGTCTAATACTCGAATTAGTAATACAATCATTTACATTACAACATCATGTCCAACAAGCTCATTATCTCTAACACCAATCATTCGATATTGCAAACTCAAATGCTTAACTTTCAATTTTTAACATCTTTTGACAATCAAGTACTTTACAGTAATTGAAATATCAATCGACACTTTAAGTTCACTTCTGAATAAATTGCCAAAATTTCATCGCACAAAAGAGAAGAGAATCAAAACGGTATACATAAGAAAAAAGTTTATTGAATTTGCGATTTTGAAAAGCATGAAATAATTTTAAGTACATCTTTTAATATCCATTAATGGGAAATACAAGCAGAGGCATTTGAATTCGAGAGAAAAATAAAAAAGAAGAAATTCAATGAGAGAAAAGGAAATCAATGAATATTTATTATGAAATTCATTCGAGGAAATAAGAAATGAAAATGTCTGAAAAAAAAAATTATGGGAAATGATTTGATAAAGAAATTACTTAGAAAAAGCGGTCGAGATACATACTTATTTTATTTCTATGATTTATATTCTTGGTCAAGACGCCATTTCAGATTTTCAGTGTTTTATATAAGATGCTATTGGTTGCTTCACTTTGTCTATCTTTTGGTATTCTATGGTGTAATTCTGAAGAGTACAAAGTGGTTAATCGTTCAAAAATCAAGCCCATGGCTGGCATGACTATAACTTGTTGCCTGAGTCGGTTTAAATCCAACAACATTTCAGAGTCACGATAGCCTGGTGTCAAATTTTGGATCAATTAGTCGACTTGTGATATTCAAAGATTATTCTTTCAATCCAACCTTTCAAATACGGTTTTCAACTTAAAATATGCAAACTAGGAACTAGAACGTCGCTTGATCTTTTCGATCGAGTATTTCGTCTGCTTCAAAAATTCAAATGATTAAATGAAATTACGAAAGTTTGAGCATAGCTATCATTATCTTGCAGCCTAAGCAATCACAAATTGAAGCAAAGTGCTTGTATATATAGCAACTTGTCACACAATAGCTACAAAATTTCTTCATAAAAAAGTTACAAAGCAAAATTTTCACCTTTAAAAAAATATTCAATAATCCATACTTTCCATATTTTTGTCATAAAATGAGAATGAAGCAAAAAACTGAAATAATCGGATTTTGCTTGATTCTTCATGGTTATAAAAAGATACATTTTCTTTCTCACTCACTCAGTGTATTTATAAGCTCACTCACTCATTCTATGTCATACACATAAGTAGATGTGATAAAAATACATATAAATACACATTCGTTGTGCCATGATATAAAAGGATGCTCTATGGAGGTACTCAATAATTTTCTTTTCATGTTCATCAAAATGGAAATACAAAATTTTTTTTCTCTCAGATGTGACAGAAATTTTATCAGAATAAGGTTATGGAATTCAACGATGAATTAGGTTTTCATGTTATCAATAGCATTACTGACATGAGTAATCTTTAACTCTTACTTTTTTTTCAAATCTGTATTTTGATGGTGACAGCATATCCATTATTTTTCAATAACGCCCACAATTCGAAATTATTTCAACCTGTCAACAATCTGATAAAATTCAACTTAAGGATTTTTCTGTCTACGACAAGAAAGTAAAGGGGAGAAAAAGAGTGAGAAAGACAAAAACAGCCCCAATGGATAAATTTTTGTAGGTGAGCCATAAATGACATAAAACTTTATTTTTTTTTCTCTCTTGTTGAGTACGTAAGTGAGCAAGTAAAAGTGACTAAGTGAGCAAACAATATAAGATAAGAAGAAGAACTTTGAATATGAACTTAAATATTTGATGACAAGAAGAATCACCTAAATCTTTCTATCACTATCTGTCTACCTGTTAAAAAATTTATTCATACAAAATGCACATTCAGCATTTTTGGATCATGGAAGCGTAGAGATTATATATCTGACTTATTTTACATTATTTTTTCAAGCGAAGGTCAAAAAAAGGTAATTGATTTTTTTTTGAAGACAGCAGAGCATTGTGCGTCCATTTTCCTCATTCTGATTTATTCATCACATGAAATCTAACCTAAGATAAGGTAAATTTTAGAGAATGAAAAGCAGGATATGAATTTTTATTGTCATACATATAAAGTGAGGAGAACCAAAAAAAAAACTTACATTTTTTGGTATTCAATAATGCTGGTGAGATGTACATATGAATGAATGAAGGCATGCATAAAAATTTCTATCGGGGCTTATAAAGATATGAGAATGAAAAGGTATGAAACCATAAAGAACATTGGGAAAAGGTAAAAAATTTTGGTCGATAAGAAATTTAAATCTTTTTACCCAATTTATGATTCGTTTTTAAGGCCACTTCTTAAATCTTTTTATATCACCATGCTATAAGCTTTAAATTCTTGATCCCAGTTTAGATATCTTTCAGTATTCATGTCAGGAAAACTTTAAAAATATTGAATGGCCATTCATTATTCCATTGATAAAAGAAGAACATAAGAGTTAATCAAGTGTAAAATGACAAGAATCAAATCGTTTCAACCCTATTGTATCGATAGCTGATCGTCATTTGTGAACGACTCCTTCTAGAATCCTTTCAGATTAAGTGTCGCATAAGGCAGTCATATTTGTCTTCGCTTGAGACTTACATAATGAAGATGTGCATAAAGATGTTTATTACACGAGTACTTAGGCTTGATGAAATGTCAAACGTAAATGAAAAAAGGCATAACCATACAAATGAATGAACAAGAGTCATCCATTAAGCACGATAATAAAACGAAAGAAGATGTCAAGTTTATCATGTATGGTATGTGACATAAGTGAACGAATATAAAGGTATAATCAAAAAAAGTTAAATTTCGCAATATTACAAAAAATACAACTGAAATGTAGGATTGATATTTACATCTCATTGAATATGCATGTTACATGCAAAACCAACATATGTCGATAACAATTACATGAAAGTTCAAAAGTTGTAGGTTTTTTATTCTATGAAAATGAGAATAAAATTGGTTATGAACTTTGTGTATCGCGTAATAAGCCATAGTTTCAGTAATGCTAATTTTAATAACTTATTTCATACATTTTCAAATTTAATAAGGTTGATATGATCACTTACATAAATGGCATTATAGATTTCAATCTATCTTTATCATCAAAGTCAAAAACTCGTACATTTGGTAATGCCGGCTTACAACTAATCAGCATGACTTTTATATTGTTTGCAACATTTCACATATTTTTAACACGTATCTTGAAAAAATCAAACGAGGAAAGTGTGTGAATCTTAAATTTATTTATCAATAATCACATGAAATGAATGATGAGTACATTAAAGTACATTAGTTGATGTATGATTATAAATCACAAAATTGAAATTTCTCACAGTTTTGCATGATTAATATCAATATACAGAATAATAAAACTAATAACCATGTGGCGACTATGTTGGAGTCTATGTGAATAAAGAAAGAAAGAAGAGGTTTTTTACACTCAATTCAGCTCTTCCGCTCTTATACCTTGTGTAACATGTGCAAAAGTAAACAAATACATGGAAACTTTAAGGCATTTTATTATCTTCCTTAACGACCCGTTTGAGTTGTATTCTTACCAAAGGACAATTTTTCCTTAATGCTTCAACATACATTTTTCACTAAATTCCAACTTCTTTTTTCATTTAAACACCATAATATGATAAATAAGTAGTGATAAAGCAATAAAAGTGAATGAGGAGGAGGATATTTTTATCCTTTTATGTTAACGAGGGTGTGTAACGGTCGAGAGTGTGAATGTTTTGTGGCTAAAAAGGGAATCAAAACGGCAAAATTGCGGAAAATGGATTTTTAAGCTTTGAAGCTTTCTAAACCTTTTCGGGATGTAATAATTTCCTTTTTAAAAATATTTAATTTTCCTGATTTTGATCACTTTTTTTTTTTTTTTTTTTTAAAAATAAAAATCCTATGGGACTTTTATTATTTTATTCATCCTTCCTCTTAAATTTACAAACAAGAACGATTTTAAACTTAACAATAATTCTTTCTATATTATGGACATATAAGCTCAAGTTACAGCACATAACCTGCAGGATGTAAGCTAATCTGGCAACTCATTAGGTTCTTTAATTAGCTCTCGTTCCAAAATCAATTATTGCAATCCATAAAGCTTCCGATGAATTACGGCTTCGTTTCTATTATCATTCTAACTACATCAATCACCCGTTCTAACATTTTACGTTGCCTAATTCTTAGTTGTCAATAAAACTGCTACACTTAAGAAGCCGAAGTTTTTCATCAAAATAAAACTCAACACCAATCTCTTGGCCACTTTTGCTTCTTCACTTATTCTTAATGGCTTTTTTTTTCATCAAAATAAAAAATCTCTTGGCCATACTTATAGACAAAATACAAATAAAATTCCTAAGAAATCATATTAACGAACATAATAATTTATTTCTCCAATATCCATCGCCATTATTTTAAGTATCACAAAACAATTTGTTTTTCTTTAATGGGCTTTGTATCAATAGACACATATAACGCAACAAAAATAAAAGTAAATGGTTACGTGAGTGCGAACGATTATTGATTTCCTTAATTGGCATCGCAAACGATTTTTTGAGACTATAATAAGGTAAATTAATGCGATAATAGATTGATTGATTTTGTATTTTAAAAGGCATGTAATTGTTGTTCTCGATGATAATTTTGAGTTGCATTTAGATTTAAATTTCGAAATTCGTAAGATGCTTTACATCATAGTATATTGATATCCCTAGCGACACAAATGATGAAGCCGTGTGGCCGCCAAACGGAGGTGGCTTCTATTTGGTATTGATTCAAGAGATTTAGCGGAGCCTCGAAAACGAACGAGCAAAATCATCTTCATTTGTGTCTGATGATCTATATTAAAGTAAAGTTTAATATCCTCAAATTAAAGAAAACAAATAGATCATCATTTAAACTCAGAATTAATTCTACCAAATAATCCAATTAATGTATTGTATAAAGTAATCATCCTCATATCAAACATCATCTCCAGAATTGCTTATACCCAGTTTATACTTACAAATAGTATCAATTAATGGAATTTTGGAAGCTACGAAATTTTACAGAAAATTAATTGAATTGTCTGCTTGATGTACATATGGTTCTATAATGTGCTGTATGTGAAAATTAATGATGATTTCACATTAGCTTATGCGGTTGTTTAATACGTTCTATAATTAATAAAGATAATTAAAACATCACAGGTGAATGTTACTGAAATATTTAACATTTTAGACCCCATTTTCTTATAGTCGGCTACGAATTCTAAGTTACCAACTTCACCATGAACAGCACATATTCATATTATTAAGTGGTCAGTGGTTACTCTAGAGGACACAAAAAATGTTCAGAGTTTATAAAACTGTGATACTTTTACCATTATCAACATCAACATCAAATACACACGACACAATTCATCCCACAAATGGTTATGAGAAAATATTTCTGTACTATATTAGGCACACATTCCAAGCCCTATTACAAGCTAAATGTCTATTAATCATATATCATAAATCAATATTTTAATGATATATTGCGTAAAAAATTTCCGCTTTTTCATTCTTTAATGTTATATTGTGAGCAAAGACATACGGAAAGTTATATTTTTTATGAGTATGCTTCCAAAAGGAAATGACATTAAATTTCCTATGGGAATTTGCATAACTCAGCACTACTGATATCGTTTGACTTGCCTAATAGGGATGAGAAGGAATGAAACTTTTTTTTTTGCTTTATGCGAAGCTATAAAAATGATTTAATTCAAATGTTTAGCTTTATTGAAAAGATCTATGCAGTATATTTCATGTCGTTTATTTTGTACAAGTCATGACTTTATATCACGTATGTTGAAAAAGCTTCATTTGTTGAGCAATTAAAGCTTTGAAATCAAATTTGTTAAATTTCATAGTGATTGTTATTTTTAGATTTTTTTATTGCATTTTCTGTTATTTTGATATCATAACTTTAGATTCATTTAGTAGATTTCTAGTTAAGTCAATCGAAATATAAACAAGACTTGTCAATTAAGGATAAATTAAGAATTTATATAAAATGACAATCGAAAAGTCAGTCTAGATTATTTCACTAAAAATAGCTTACATTAGGTAATCCTTAGTATTTGAATCCTATTTACTTCCTTTCATAGCTGAAATCAACAAAAACATTTTTAAAATATTTAAAATTTTAAAATTACTGGCCAATAATTTTTCCTAAAATGTTCTTGTCTAGACATTTTAAATTAGGTACGATTAAAATATTGTCAAATAAAAGTAAGAAGAAGCCACTGAAACTTTTCTTTAAATACAAACAGCTATCTACTGATTCAATATTGCCATAAAACTTATCATACTATTCAAACAATTTTCTAAATATTCAATGAAAACTTTTGCATACCGCAATGTCATTAAGATCTTAAAATTTTCAAAACAATACCATCCAGAAACAAAGAAAGAATCTGCTACACAGTAAGCATCTATGTATCATAAAATAAATAAAAAAGTAGTTGAGAAGTTTACAAGAAGCGAAAAGGGACAACTCGACACATACTAGTAGTAACCATAAAAAGCTGTGTCAAAGTCCTCTGAAGTGAAGCATGTGGAAAACTAACTTTTATATCTATAAAGATCTATAAGATAAAGAGTGAAGAAGACAACAAGTTAGGGATCAGAGGAGATGTTTGTTTATAGATTTAACGTTTATAATCGATCATCTTTAGTCATTTCGTGGAATTTTGTGTTCAGTCTGAAAATACTTCAAAATGATTCTGAAGATCATTCAACTCGGACTATCAATCGAGTTTGGAATTTCAACAATTCAACATCTAATCATAAAACTCATTTGTTGAAATCCGTTTGTCGAGCGGTAAATCGAAACCACTAATGCTTCCAAGCTATATCGGTCGTCATACAATAAAGCCAGAAACATATAAAAATCTATCGTCAGTAATACTTTGCTTAATGCTCCCTCGAATTGATTCATATGAGCATAGAATGGGTGGAGATTTGAGGTCACAAAATGTCAAATAGCATCACAAAAATCACTCAACAAAAACAATAGATTGAAATCAAAACCGATTTTGTGCAGACATTGTAGCAAGCAAGAGTATAAAATAACTTGAATATCAAAATCATTGTCAATTTGTCAATCTTAGTTTCATTTCAGAATTCCAAATTGATGCTCTCTTTTTTTCACGGTCGACCTTTTTCAGGAGCGCCTTTTTTCATGATGAGTAATTATTAATGCTTGAAAAGTACCTCACAATAAAGCCAAAAATACCCCCGTACAGTAAATGAAATTTTCCAGTACTTAAAACTCTGTACCATCTAGAAAATAAATTACACGCAAAAAATTCAAAGAGGCAGAAAGGATTGAATGGAAATGAAGGAGAAAGAATAACTGAAAAAAAAAACTTTGATGAGAAGCAAAAGGAAATGAGATTAAGTCGGTGGAAAAGGAGATTTTTGATGTTTAACCGATGTTGTTTAATTATTCAGGAAGCAAAATGGAAGATATTAACAAGAAAGATGGGAAACTTTTGACCCGAAATGAATTAAGGTGTCTTGAAGAGTTTTTTTCTTCTTTTTGCTCAGATGCTTGATACTTACTCGATACTATAGATGTAAATTGAGACATTTAACTTCTTTAAATTTGAGACTTGTAATTTTTACTACTTTAAAAAATAAGAAAATTCAAAGAGACCGCATAATTTAAATATTTAGGTACCGTAGTGGTATTTAATTGTAATATTAAAGCATACTCTTTGCCTGTTAGGTTAATTCATAAATTTAATAATCAGAAATGGTACACAAAGTATTTTTAAATTTTACCATTCGAAGCCCTGGTTTCTTAAGAAAGGAAATTTTTGATGAAGTTCATTAATTGCTACAAAAACTTTTTGAAGGCTAGACAGATTAAGAAAATTAAACTCCGGTAATTCTGCATGATGGGAAAAATAAAAATTTCTTCTTTCTGGTAAAGCTTTGAGCATTGAACTTTTATAATTTAGTACTCTGGTATTCAAGTTAACGAGATCATTTGAAAACTTGTTAAAGACAAAATAAATTGTTAGATAATTTATTTAAATTATTACCTTTAGGTACTGGCATAAATGCGTAGTAAGTTATTTACGCATTTTTTTCCAATAAGATGAAATTATTCTCATTATAATGCACATAAACGTATTGGAAAATCTCACGGAAAGAAAGCAAAACATTTCATCCGTAAAATTCCAAAAAAAATATTTTCTCATTTGCAGTTTCCTCATCATCATTCCTCTACATGAGAATAAAGACGATTATGAAACCATACAAAAAATTACCTAGAGTTTGAGGGGTATTTGGAATGCTTCATAAGCACAAATCGTTTTAATCTTTTACGTTTTTATTTTTCATGTGTCTTCATATATGCATGAGAATGTGATGAACTGGTTTAATTGTGCACAATGTTGAAGTACCTCGAAACCAAAATGATATGATAGTAACGCTTTGGTTTGGGACACTTCATGGAGTGTTGTCGTTTTTGAATCATATCCAATGATAGGTTAAGATAAGGTTATCATTGGCTATATGTAGAACACTAATAATGGTTTGTGTGCATTCTTTAGCAGATAAAGTACATGCTTAGGAGTGGAGAGTAAGATGAGCAGCTCTTGGATGGAATAGAGTAAGCATGTTCATGATTTTACAAAATTAGATAATCGTCAAATGTACAATGTATTTAAATTCTCAGTTCAAATCTAACGTTTGGTGCATAACACTAAACACATTAAAAATTTGATTCTGTTATCATCGTCATGTATTCAAATTCACTTAATTTATATACAAACTTGTATGACCAAGCACGAATAGAAAAGTGAAAAATATGATTATTCCATTTTCTCTCCCGCTTTAGTTTTAGACTGAAGTATGAAAAGTGCCAACAGGCTTGAAAGAAATTCTGTTAATGCTTGCAATTTGGTTGTTATATCTTCTTGTTATAACTAACGAACATTTCATAAAATGGATTATTGTACAGAAAATGTTAGAAATGAAAAAATTGTTTAGTTTTATGTTAAGGTTTAAACATATTACACACTATTATAAGGAATAAAAATTTCATAATGAATGAAATATTCATACAAAAATGTATGTGCAGTTTTAGGGCTCAAAAGTTAATACCCTCAGAGAAACACAAAATAAATTTTAAATTTAATCTTATAATTATGAATTCAGGATTATGGAACTTGTTCACAAGAAGACAGAGGAAGACTTATCATCAGTATTTAGAATTATCACAGCATATTCAGCATATTTGGGACATAAAGTTTAAACATCCATAAATTTTCTTAAACTCAAAAACTAATTACGTCGAAATTAGCCTCAACACTTGTTTACATTCATTATAAAAGCTTTTCAATCCTACAATGTCCTCTTGTTGAGACTAAAATGGATGTGTACACATGATAAAGTTGGTAAATGAAAACTCATCAATGAAATCTTTCCCATCAGGATTTTTTTTATGTATTCTTTCCCTCATTTTTTATGCGTGAAAGCACAACTTGTTACACAGTCCATCAAATGCTCCCTGCCTCATTTTTCTCTAATATTAGATCTCATCATATGCCTTTGTTCTTATTCACGTAAAAAAATCTCTCACAAATTCAGACTCGAATGAACATACAGAAAATATATATAATGAGAGGAAGGGAGAAAACTAATTGGATTTCTTCCAATTTTTTTGTATGTTTACGTTTACTTGATTTTACCCTCGTGTACGCTTTGCATCAACAAGCTTTCATGCCCAGGAATATTTTTTCTGTTCTTCCCTCTTTTCTGAGTTGTGCTGTGAACATTTGTAGTGAAAAATTTATATCATAATCAAAATTATAACAATTTATTCCACAAGTGGCAGTTTTATAGTCGCTACAGCATTTACTATTTCAACTGTCTCAGGAAATTTTCAATTTCCTTGTTCAGAAGCTTACTACAACTAAGCTTCTTAAGAAATACCAACACTGCCTGAGCTTTTCAGTCTTTAGCAACCCTCCGTAGCTGAGTAGGTAAGGGCACTTGACATTTAATTAAGAGGTGAACCCACGACTTACTGAGCTTCCCAAAATTTGCTAGAGAGTGCCATGATGCTCAATTTAAACTTTTTTTTTAAACAATGCTCATTGACAGCTCTTATCGTTATATAGGGTTAAGACAAAAAATCCAACATTCCTTCCTTCAACTAGATTGAACTTTTATCCTCCAACTAGATTGAAGCGTTTATAATAGATAAGTTGTGGAAAAGCTCAAAGCAATATAATAATAAGAAGTGAAAAAAAGTAAACTTTTTGGTTTTGAAGTGAATTTACAAATTGGTTCTTCGTATTCAGCTTTTCCCTCCATTCTTTTTCCGTCTTAAAAATTATTCCCCATGAAAATAAAAATCTGTTGAGTTTCCTTTTTGCACGAACGAGAAACTTCATGATAAAGAAATATTACACGACAAGGAAACAATAATCATACTTTATTCTAGTTTTATTTATAGCAAATTATTTTAAATTAAAATTTTTGTAAGTTTTAACATTTTCAAATTTTCATGCAGAGGTGAAGGCAGAAATTGATTTCCAAAAGGGGGAAGGGAACAAGGGGTTGACCCTCAAATTTCCCTCCTGAAGGGCCATTGCGTTTATACATTTTTTAATTAGACAATAAAATTAATCAATGTCTGTAAGTTCAACAATATAAAATTTGGCTTGATTACAATTATAACACAGACTCATCAGCCCTGAGAAAAAAGAGTTAATTTTAATAACAGTAGTAAATATAGTCTTGAATAATAATACAATCATGGTACCGGGTGAAATCAATTTTCGTTGTTTAATGAAAGCAAATAATCACAAATAATAAGTTTTCCTCTTCTTTTTGTTCCACTGACTGCTTTAGTTTCAAGTTGTGCGTAATTTAAATTGGTCGCCTTGCGATAAGCTTTTGATAGAAAGTTTTAGTGTTGTTTTTTTTATAAAGAAAAAGTTTTTCAATTTCGCTAGTTAAAGCAATCTGTTAAAGGAAAAACAAAGTAAAATTGTAGACAATATAGTGATTTATTTCTTAATTTATCTTCAATTAGCGTCAAAATTCATTTTCTCGCATATTGTGTACGAAAGAAAAATTGTTTATTTATTTCAATGATTTTGCATAATCAGATGTAATTGTTGCGCTATTGAAAATTTTCAGTTTCTATTATTATTTATTATTGTATCGGAGCGAAGTCATAGACATCTTTAATAGATTGATGCACACAATGTAATTTATTTTGTTGTGTTGCTGACTAATAATCAGTCTGGTTACGGATTGAAAATAATTTTCACATACTTCCTTAATTCAATTATTATGTTCATCGAAAAATAACACACATTAAATGAAATAGATGAATTTTTTATTGAAAATCATCTTCGTCATCAATAAATATGAAGCGGCTGTTATATGTTACTGCTATAATTCCATTTATGTTTTCTTTTTTGACTTTTTGAAATTTCTCCATGCTCGAATATGAGTTAACATGCTCAACGGAAAGAAATATCTAAAATTAAATATCGATCATTGTGCTAACTTTTTAATTTGAAAATAATTTCCGATATTGATATTTTGCAACTTTTTTTGTAAATCATTCAAACGAGAAAAAGCAAAAATTTACTAAATTGAATTTCTCCTAAAGTATGCACGTGCTATCGATTTCTTGCATGTCATTCAAAAGTTTTTGTAAATTTCAAAAAAAATTTTTTAACCAAAAGTAAAATCAAGTTTTAAACAAAATAAGTGTTCTGATCTGCATTAATCATGTCAGTCAAGTGGCTATCATATGTCATCCCCTTATTTCACTTTGATGTCACACGACAGCCACTTATATGCCACGAAAAACTTGTGTCAATCGGGTAAATCACATATAAATCTTTCATATCAATATCTCGTATTTCACAAATTTTTAAAATCATCCAAGTGGGTGTCATCAAACTCTTTATAGCTTTCTATTTTGGGAAACTTCATATCAAATGACTTATGCTGCAGTATTGATTACAAATTATGCTCAATAAAATGACAATAAATTATGAGAATGTGGCTAAATTTTTCGGCCACAATCTGATCATGATAATCATATTGACTTAGAAAATACAACAATATCTATAAATTGCTTACAACCGACAGCAATGCTTATAAAATTATTCTGTTCCTCAATATCATAAAGCTCATATTCCGAATAATAAAAAATATGTATGGTAATATGCATAGAAGAAGATTGTAATGAGAATGTTGTTTATTCTCGTATGCCTATACATGAATGTATATTTACTAGCAATTATGCTCTCATTGATTTATAAATTCATTCAGTCGAGTGACTTTCTTATTTTTATAGCAAAAAATAATCATAATTTTACTGTACAGATCTCGATAAATTGAAGATGATATTGCTCATGTTTGGTTTCATTGTTTTGTAAGAGAAAATCAATAAGTTACACACAAAACTAATTTATTTGATGCATTGTATGTAGATTCATCAGTAATCATTAGAATGATTTGAAATTTATTTACAAAGCCCATATTGAAATTATTTTAAAGTACCATTTCACGAAAACTCATTAAATTCTTTATCATTTATGTTTATGTCTGCACCATCCATAAGAATCTTTGTTATATTATGTCAACAATTTTGTATTCATTGATGAATGATGCTTATGATCTCTCAATATTCAATACCGCAAATTCACAATGTGGTGTTTGAGCTATTCAAATGGATTTTATTGAATTTTTTCTTTTTTGTTCAAATATTCATTCATAATATTTTAATGCGGTGCTTGTGTGCTTTTTTCATTATAAATATGCTTCCATATATGAAATTCTTTTTAAAAATTCTTTTTGAAATTTGATTTTTCACATTTTTTACAAATTTTTAGGTATTTTAATTTTTCATGTTGAATAGATTAAATTGCCATAATATATTGAAAGAAAGGTTTGACTTAGATTTGACCATTTTTGATCACATATTTTAGAGGAATGCGTTTTTATCTAATAAATTTTAAATCTACCACGATTTTGAGTTTTGGAAAAAAAAATTGATAAAAATTTTAAAGCTTTCCATATAACTTATTGACGTAATAAATGAAATCGTAAAAGAACGTAAAAGATATTAAACGCATTTCATGTAGGAAGTAATATAGGTCAATTTTACGCGTATCTTCTCCGATCTTTCCGTTTTACGTAATTAAATGCGTTTATATATCAAAACGTGTACTTTTAACTTTTATTATTTAAAAGCTTTTCAGAAAAATTGCTATTTCTTTTGTGCTTTCATCAGATGCCATCAAATGAAGTTTGTTTGACAGTATCATGCATGAAGTACACAAATAAAACTTAGTATCCATGAAGCTTATCAACATTTATTGAATAAAAATTAGTCAATAGAACTTTATCGAGCAGAAAAACAAGCTAAAAAGCTCCAGACCATAAGAAAAATTCGAATAAAATTCATTTTATTATCAATCGATTGAGATGTTTTTCAGTAGCAGTTAAATTCAGTATTGTGAATAGAAATTTAAAAAGCCCCTCCAACACCAATCAATTATCAATTCCAAAAGCACTGACTAAATTGAAAGCGAATTTGAAAGTCACTTATCGTAGCTTATCGTTATTATGCGAATGAAATAAAATAAAACATCTCATTTTCAAATTTATAACCCACCAAAGGAAATGCATGCACGAATACTGAATAAATTGAGTACTCATCGCATTAAAAGACAGATAGGAAAAATCGTGAAATTGATAATACCAAAGCACACTCGCGATACTCTATGAAACTCATTGATCATTCAGAGAATGTGAAAATAACATTCTTTGAATATTATTTCTTCTATTTCACTTAATTTTAAATTATCATCAATGGTATAAGCATCTATAAGAGTTGTTTACCGTTTTTTAAAGCTCATGAAAAATCATTATTCATTTTTCATACAAGCTTTTAAAAACTTTATCTAGAATTCTTTGTGGATGCATGCAGTAGATTTTAAAGCATCAGAAAAGTTGAGCATAGCTTACTATTGGTAGCGTACCTTAAAAACAGATTATTTCCGTCAAGTTTTTAAACAGGTATCCGCATATTAAGGAACCCAAAAAATGGTTCATCCTGACAACATATTCAGAAAAATAGCGCTAAGTAACTAAATAAATAATCCCTTTTATTTTTTTCACAGCATTAAAACAACTCGTCGATCTCTATAAAAACAAAAAGTAAGTATCGTGTTTATTGTGTCCCAAGATGCACAGTAAGAACTGCAAGCAACAGAAATAAAAAAATATATCTTTATGTGAAACTTTTATTAAGAAAAATGTGAATCAGACAAAACTTTTCTCTAAGCAATCATTCTATTTTGGTTAGTACCTTGACTACAGTCACTGTCATGACGTGAAATATATTCTCTACCTTCACAAACATTTAACACATAACGAATATCAGTTCGGGAATAGAAAACAAAACGAAGATGTAAGAGGCCAGAGAAAATGAAAATTATTAAGAAATTCAGCAATAATGATAATGAATGAGTGAAATGTAGCGGTATGTGGACATGCTCATAATAAATTACTGTAAGATTGCCAATGAAAACATCAAAAGTTCAAGGTGCAAAAGATCAATTGTGAAATTTGCTTATTAGCAATTCAATGCGTGAAATATGATATTTTATTAGCAGAATTGATTTCCCCATTAAATTATGCAGGGAGTATTAGATGCAAAGTGTGAATATATAAATGTATCTAGACTGATTAATTCAAACAATGAATCTCTTCATATACATATTATTAGTCATCACAATATTCATACTCATCGTTCATCAATTGACCCGCGGAAGTAAGAGAAATCCATGAAATTTGTCATATGATGGGGGTCAACGATAGCAAGAATTTAAAATGAAAAATCTACAAACATTTCCCATTTAAAAGTATTAAAGCAATGCTAATTATTGTGATTTCTCCCATGAGATTTACTTTCCTCTCTTTTTCATCATTCTTGATTTCATCGTGCGATAGTATTTCGAGACACCGTAATTTTAAATTTAAATGATGACTTTTTCGATTTCAATACAATATGGAAATTATGATTCATTCATCGGGAATTTGTGTGTGGATGAATGTTTAATAATAATAATGAGAAAATCATGCGAAAATAAAAAATTAACAATTTTACGAGTTCTTTTGTTGTTGCATATTTTCTCATGCAGTGATGATTGAAATTTATTTCAATTACGATTTTTTTTAATTGCTATTTAATCACTTGCGTGGATACAAAGTTTGATTTTCATATTTTTTTATTTGATTGAATGAACACTAGAGGAAATTGGAATGCTGTAAATTTATTATGATTTTTATATGTCCTGTGACATTGTAAATACTGTGAGATTTTGAGTCAAAATAAATTCAACTTTAATGCCTTTTGAATTTATCTAAAATTTTGTTCTATTTACATCCAATCCGTTCAACATTTAGGTTTTCATCTAGTCACACCGATGCTGCTTAGAACTATAATTAAAAATCACTTAAGAACTAACAATAATGAAGCTTTATATCTACCAAAGAAGTCCATTCACTAAATAAATAGTAAATCATGTTTTTCATTCACAACATTAAATAAAATATATTTTGAAAATCGATTTTTGAGAACATTTTCACTGTCACAGAGAATCATTTGCCATCAATATTACATTTGAGCAACAAATGAATGCAATTTGTCAGTGAAAGTAATGATAAAAGACGAAATAAATTGAAGGAACACCCAAGCAATTTTTAAGATTCATCATCATTAGAGGGTCTGATGCCCTCAAAAAGTTTCTTTAGAAAATAGAACTAAATGTAACATTATGTCTGGTTGAATTTCATAATTATAGTTAAATAGTCTAATTTAAAAAGTTCAATGTCCCTTTCAGAGTTTTAAAAATTAGATAGCATCACTTTCATCATCTTGTGTCTTGAATAAGAGCATTTTAGGTTCAAAATTAAAAATGACTAGTTTCAGCTAAAAGCTGAAATCTAAAACTTTTGAAAAATACCTTTTAATTAACTAAAATCACTTTGGCCTACCAAAAGTTTTAATTGAAGTATATTAAAAAATATTTTGAACTTTAATTATAGTAATTTAAGGGCTTTTATTTTATTTTTGAATTAAAATCATTCATGAATTTCTCAACAGCCACAACTTCATTTCACAGTGTTTTTACGTCGCAACATTTTTTGACTTTAAATTTCATCTGTTCTTTTCAGTCCAACGATTTTTCTTTGCAAGTCTGATTATCATCTTTGGACTGTCCACAAACATTTTCTTTCATATACGGTCGTCACGCTTGATATGTGGAATGAATTGTGATGAAATTATACTGCAATTTACATTCATTACATGTAGTGAGAAAAGTGATTTTTTTCTTCACAGCATGGAATTGAAGAAGAACAATCATAAAAGAATTTATTACTTTATTTTTTTATACATTTGTTAAAAGAATGAAAATCTTTTTCATCTTCTTCATTACTTTTTTTTTTAAATTACTAAAAGTGAAAAAGAACAGAAAACACAAACAAAAGATAAAAGTTCAAGAGACGATTAAGGCACTATTGTATTAAAATGAATAATCTGTATGGTAATAGACACTCAACTGCGTAATAACAACAAACAAAATTGAAAATCATGTGGGATTTTTTTAGATTATTTTATTTCTGTATTCTGGCTTATTTCAAGACTTTTTAATTTCTGGATTTGCTCATTTTCTTTATTATTCTATGCATAAAGTTTTAAAATTTATTTAGCCAAATGTTTAGTATTTCAAAAATTAATTAAGACTATTCCAAGCGGCACCAAAAGAATCAGTAACGGAAACATTTTTGGGCTATGCAGTAGCTTTGTTGGATAGCAGAATTTGCCTTTTTATGCAAAAATTATTTAAATTTTCTCCAATTTAAATTAAGGAAATGGATGTCAGTTTTAGAATTACCACAATAAGTATAGGCAAGAAATACCTGATACAATGGTAATTTATGATCCATATTGAATATATACAGAAGATTACGATCTCAGCTTCATATATACATAGCTAGCCGCTCTTGTGTAAAGCAAAAGTTAAGAAGCTGTGAGAATCAAAAAACATGAAAAAACCACTTCAGAACTTTTTTAATTTATTCAAAAATTACAGGCAAAAATAAAATTTAATAAGAAAAAAAAATAATAATTACGAAAAGATTAAGCAAAAAACATAAAAAGTAAAAGTCAATGGCCGCGCATCTTGAAATCATTATCATGGTTTGTGAAGTGTGAAATAAAAACAGCAAGAAAAAGTTTCAAACTTTTCATAAAAAATGAACAAAAAGAAACGATTTGATAATAGGAATATTTATGAGTGTAGAAATCATCATTCGCATGAACGCAATAATCTTTTAGTCATATTCATTGAATAAAATTTTATTGCCTTTTGAATACAAATTATAGGGAAAAAATCATGCGAAGTTCAATGCTGAATTTAAGGTTGATAACTTCAATGCTCATTGTTTGGAGTGTAGGAGATTATAAAACCTAATGAAAAATTCAGAAACATCAAAGTGTTTTTAAATATTCAAATTTTACCTTAAAATTACAAGAAAATTTTAGGAATAATGAGATAGCTTAATTTTTTATTCATCATCTTTATACATTTAATTCTCTCCATATTTGGCTAATATTTTGTAATATTTTAGGCCATGTCTCATTTAATATACAATTTAAATTCACTTTCTTTCATCTACGCATTAAACATTCAATTTAAAGCAAGACTAGGGCTAATATTAAAATAATATTTAAATATTGTAATCATATTTTCAATTCTTATAAAAATTTGTTCTATATTGAAATTTGAATAGGCGTGAGTTCCAAGATTATTCATTATTATAATATGTGAATTCAGTGAACAATTTGACATATTGTCTTGTAAATAACAAGGCCTACGGTCGACCAATGACATTTTAAAGCAAGACTCTGCAACATTCGTAAATTTTGTCATATATAACAAGGCCTACGGTCGACCAAAGGTCTAGTTATTAACAATACATTACGTCAACTTGTCCACTCGGGATGGCTTCTGGCGCCACATTGTGATAAGTTCAAAAAGATAGCCGGATGATACTGCGATTGACGATAAAACCTACTATATCATAAACATTTAAGTGTTTACCATCTTTACAACAATTTCAATAAGCTTTCATTTCTAGTCACATTTCTCTCCATGTGTCAAAATAAATAATATTGTCAGCCACTTCTAACAATTGAGTCTTCAAACATTTTATTGTTACTTTTTTTTGAATAAATGTTGACAGCACTCAATAAACTTTTATAATTGTAAGTACCACCTACTATTATTATGATAGAAAAGAAAGAAGAAATTTTTCAACTTATTACAATTTTATTTGTCATGTCGTCGACTTCTTACTTGCTACAATAGCATTTCCCAGACACAATCATTTAAATTATTTAGTCTTTATTTTAAACAAATTTTCATTTTGGGTTCTTCATAATAATTTCATTTAAACCCATTCATGATATTCTTAAAATGCAATAATTACATTTTTTGACTTCTTTATGAGAATGTCTGAATCTGTCAGAAGGCTAAAGTAAACAGAATATCAATACATACTGTATTTAATGACAAGTTTGCAAGAAAGCAAAATTCACAGTAAAGAGAGCAGTAAAGCATTATAAGGAGCTTAAAGACTTAGCAGCTTAAGCTCATAATTGTGATAAAATCAAGTGCTTCTACACGTTGTTCTTTAAACAAGAATAGCAGGCCTTTGACAATTTAAAGTACAGTTTTCAGTTTTAAGAGACTTTAAATTGGATTGCATTAGTATCATAAAGATAATAAATTTCAATTTTCACTGTGACATTAGTCCAGTGCTGTCCGAACTTCTTAGCACCATAACACACCATGATAGCACTCCTCGACCGAAACCGCACACGACATAAACCCTTAAACATAGCTTTCGACATTTTCAAATATATACGGAGGCACAATAGTATGTCGCAGCACACAGTTTGGACAAAACTGATTTCGTCTAATAAACACAAATCTTCTTCTTGACTTTAAATGCTTGTCATATCCTACTCAAAACATAAACATATTTTTTGCATCAAATTTAATAATATCAACATGTAAGAGTATCTTACACTAAGAGTAGGTCTAATGATAACAATCAAGTGATAGAGTAAGCAGCTTTATTATTTATGACCTCATATACCTAAGAGCATCTATTTCCATCTCCACCTGACTCAACACTGAATGAAGATAGGAATTCATCTCAAATTATTCATCAAAAGATCCTTTTGTAACACAAAAAATTTTCTTATTTAGCTTAATATGACTTCACTTTAAGCTGCTACCTTTTTTCCATCCGCCACTTTACCACCCGACGGCAGCCACTTAAAGTGCGATAGGAATGAAAATATTTTTTATATCGAGCGTGGAATTTCTTTTGTGTCTATTACACCTCAAAGTGTGCCTTCAAATCCTCGTCACTCTTTAGCTTTTCATATTTTCCATTTACTGCTGCTATTGTTTAGATTGTTGAGATTACAAAATTGAAAACAATTGAGGAAGAAAAAAAAGCAGATTATTACGCGTCGCAATTTCTTATATTAATGCTGCTGTTTTGTTATTTTAAATGATTACAAAAATATTTTTATTTCAAATTACAAAACAATTAAATATTTTTCTTCTTTCAATTGCGTGGCACTGCAGATTGCTATTTGTGGGAAATTTAATTGTATCATAAGCAGTGCAAATGTGTTAATTGACTTAAGTTCCTATATAGTTTGTTGCAATATCATTTGCATCTTTATTATCTTCCTTTTTGCAGAATCGAGCAATTTCCAAACTAAGACTCTTTATATTAAAATAAAATTACGTCTCCTGCATTCTGTACTCAGATCGATAAGCCAAGGCTTCAGATCATTGATCATTAAAGAAAGAATTACTTTTATTTATCAATATTTTTTCAATGTTAAAATTTTACGATGCGTACATCAAAAGAGATTACAGTATTTCATTATTTCCTTATTTTCATCTCATTGATCATTAAAGAAAGAATTACTTTTGATTTTTGATCAATATTTATTTCAATGCTTCGTAAAATATTTACTTTGGATGTTAAAGCTTTTATTAAATTTGCATAATACCCATTAAATGTGAATTTCATTTCAATTTTGAATGAATTGTGAAACGCACAAAAATTTAATTTACTGTAGACTTTGCTGATTTATTGATTCTATTGAATCAATCATTACTCAATGCTGAAAACAATCTTTTGAATAATCATAACCAAAACACAACCTGAAACCTCTCTCTTGCTAAAATAAATTAATAATTTAATAGAATACATTTCCTGGCTACAGAAATATTTTTGTTACTTCTGCAGACTACTTGAATTGAAAAAAAGTCTATTAAGCTATAATTACACTTTAAGTACATAAAGAAATTATAGATTTATATCATTTATTGAGTAGAAACCCTGCTGTGAAGCTCCTACACATGAATTACTAAATTTATAAGTTTGTTGAACACAAAAAATGTTAGCACATAGGATAAGAAAAACATATATTTATACTCGGATTAATTTTTAATCCCGACAAAATAAACTTGTTTACTCTTTACTCGAACTCAATAAAAAGGTATAAATAAATAGCCACAAGAGATCTTCAAAGTCAACATATCAAATATGCATCTATATTTTCACTCAATTAATATAAAATTAAGGTACAAAAAATACGACAAGTCAAAAGATGAAGAAAAGTTCATTAACACCCACTCACTTATCACTAAATTGCCTATTCATGAAATGAATCCTATATAATATACCTAAAAACGATGATAATGATGAATTTTATCTTATAACAAATGGCTTCCTCATTTCTCTCTCTTGGATCTTCCCTAATCCATGTTAGACATGAAAATGGTGTAAACCGACTGCTGAACGTAGAGGAAATCTCATTTTGTCAGTTCATGAGAAAAGCAGTAGCAAATTCGCATGTTTCTAGGACGTGTAAAGAAGAGGAAGCAAGAAATGTCGATAATGTTATTTTCTCATTACTTAATACATCCATATCGACGACATATGATGGGAAGTGTAAATATAGATAAAAGGTAAATGAGCAGTCAGATTAGTTTTTGCAAGAGTTGAGTTGTCAGCAGTAGATTTTCTTCAAGCTGAATTAGAATTTTTTGAAGTAAATGCAAAACTTTATCAGCACAATCCAAAAATCGTTCAATTTTTCTAAGCAGTTAAGTTACTTTCATCTCGACAGCTGTGCTAGAAACATTTAAATTGTATCGATCAGAGTTTGAGGATATATTTTGATAAGTTTGTTTTAAAGCTCCTTTTGTCTGTAGAGTTTTCATCTATTTACCCCAAATAGCATCCAAATCTTCGAAATAGAAAAATTCTAACATTCATTTAAAGTCAATACATCCAACATAAGACATCATAAATTACAATACAAGCTGAATAATGGAAAAGAAAGAGGAAAAAAGTTTCTAAGCTTTTGATTCCATTTCGTGCTATGAGTGCTTTAGAAAATTTCTTTTCTTCGTTCTCCTTCCCTGTAGTATATCCTCTGTATGTGAATATCTCCCCCTTCATAAAGTATTTGTATACAAAACAATAGAATATTAAGAAGAGAGAAGACTTCGTGGCAGGAAAAAAGTAAAATGATACAAGAGTAAAGGAAACAACAAAAGTTTTCCTCAGGCAAACAGTTTAGCCCTTTTTTCTCTCTCTAACTGCTTTACCAAAATAAAAACACAATGCAATCAAGTTGTAACTTTTCAATAAAAGCTTCAAGCACGTTTCAACGTGAAAAACGAATATGAAAATAAACCAAGAAGAAACATGAAAAAACCAATTTTTATGATGTTGAGATGTAACGCATGATGAGAAAACAAGTTAAAATTCTAGTTGTAAGTCTGAGGAACATGAAGGCTTATTGTCTGAAATCATTTTTATCATATTGAGTAAGTGGCTATTCACGACTAGTATCCTATATTTAGAAGATAAGAATGAATTGAAACTAAGTGACGTAAAAATCGTGTGAAAATTCAGCGATAATATAAGATGAGTTGATGAGCGGCAGCCAGCGATAAGACCAGTTTCAGGCTACATCTGAGAGAAGTTCATATCTGAATTGTCAACAAAATAAGCAATTAAGTAAGTAAGTAATATGATAATGGATAGAAATTAAGTGATAGCAATTAAATTTGTGATAGCTGTTCCTAGTTGCTGACCCTAAAGGCATGCTAAATTTTAAGAACTAACCACTAAATGTCACTCTCAAATTTGAGACAAAATGAATCAAAATGTGTCTCATACTTTCAAAGAAACTTTAACGCCTAATATATTCCACTGAAAGTGAGTAAAAAGAAAGGATGATGGAGATAAAATATATAGCACAACAACCCAATCGATTGTTGTTCATTGAATTATGGAAATTTTCTATTTATTTATTACTACAGAAAAAAAAATCCAAGAAAAAATTGAATACTTTTGTACACATAAAATAGAAGACATGAAATGAACATCGATGCGCATCGTTAATCGTTTTAACAATTCATTTCGTTAATTTTCTATTAATTCAGAAATAAAAATCGCTTTCGTATGAATGAAATAATAAAGATTTAATTAGATCTCGTTCGCAATTCAATTTTTATTCTTGTCTGCGCTCTGATTTTTCTTTCATTTCTTCTGTATGATTTCATTTCTCTCTTTTCTAAAAACATTAAAATACTTCAATTTGTCTTGCCTTGCACTGCATATACTTTATTTTCTTTCATCTATAATTTCTGTTAGTAACGCACAAGTAACGCATGCCTTTCATTACAATAATAAACTTAAACTTGAAAAATGCTGATGGAATTTGAAATAAGTTCTAATTTTAAAATAGAGGCTTAGGTGTTGATCCAATTCAGTGCCGCGAGAAAATTTCAAAATGTATTTTAACGATTTTACAAAGCTATATTTTTAGTATTTTGGATTTACGCTAACATTTCATTCTAATTTCAAGCATATTTGCATTATTGGCGTATCGTGAAATATATCTGCTAATTAATGGTGTGCCGCAAACATCCAAAGTGTGCCGTTTCTCAAAAAAGTTTGAACAACACTGGTCCAATTAATAAAATAATGTTTTAAATATTTGAAAAAAAAAATTAAATTTGCATAAATTGGCTATCAACATTTAAAATCAACAAGTTCTGTCATCTAATTCTCTAAAAGATATTTTGAAATTGGATAAAGAATATTGATCAAATGCATACAATCTTGATCATTTAACAAGAAAACTAAAAAGCAATTTATATTTTAACCGTTATAAATTAATCACCGTAATTAGTGTCATTGTCTTTCTCTGCCAATTTCGATCGTTGGTCTGTTTTAAAAGAGCTTTAGCTGAATTTAAAGATAACAGCATTTTTTTTAAGATGATCAATTATCTCGAACAAGATCGTTGCTATATATAATTATGTATTAATCTCTCTTACAGAATATCATTTGAGAAATTTAAGGAATGGAAGTCAAAAGATGTATAGAAAATGATAGAAAGTAGAAATATGTAATTGAGATGAACTAAAATAATAAAATTTATTATAAAATTTAATCGATAGCGACTTCCTAATAGCTAAATTTGTATGTAACTTAATGCTAATTATTACTTGTGTACTTTTATTTATTTGAATTATATCCTAACTTGTGCAAATTAGTACGTATAGTTATTAGTCAATTCTATCTGGTTTTCATATATTCTGATTGTAGAATTTGAAAGTTCTTTACACTCAATTCAATTTTATCCCAAACTTGTTTAATGTCGCAACATTTTTAAACCAAATTCAAGATACACATAATGAAAAAGTTTCTTCAGATGTTAAATTTTAATGAGATTTTGGACCTGAGTTCAAATTTGATATTCTTCTTATTTTACTTGATTTTTACGTATCCAAATCTTTGTGATTTCATTGGTACTGCTGGTGTTGAACCGTTATACTATTTTCGATTGTGAGCATTTTTTTTTCTTTTATTATTTTTCTTCCTTTTCTTGCTGTTCGCTTTTACTTTGCTCGGTTTTTGTTCTTTTTCATAATTTTTATATTATTACTGCCCATGTTTAATGTAATACATGTGTAGTCAGAATAAGATATTTTTTTTCTTAGTTCTCTTTTCTTTATTGCATCATTTTATGGGAGGAAAGAGTGAGTACGTCAAAAAGTTAAGAATGATATTATAAAAAAGCATAGAAAGAAGATGAAAATGTGAAGCAAGTCGAGTTAAATTAAAAAAATATGAGCAAAATAGAGTATCCAAGTAATAAAGTTATTGTTGTTGATAAGTTTAACTACGCATATTCTAGAATTTAAAATAGTGAGAACTCTTTTTATAGGTGTTCATTTAAATTTTAAATTTGTTTTCTAAGTCAATAAAAATCATGTTATTCTTTAAGACAAACTGGCAAGAAAGGCTTTAATTCTTTCTAACAACAATGCAAAGACAACAGAATTACATAAACGAAAAAAACTGTATTAGTACAATATATGTAATATCAAGCGTGTGGCTTTAATAAGACATGTTTAAATACTTTTTTATAGCGGATGAATAAATTGTGGATGATGTTGTGATTTTACGTATCATTCAGATCTTTCTAGCTGTAGAATTATTGTAATAGAGTAACAAAAGTCCACGTTCTGTTATTATTTAATTGGTAGAATTTGTTGATTTTGCTTATATATATTCTAGAATATATTTACAAATCTTTCAACTCCCATGAATTTATTTTCCTCAAAATTTTAAAAAAATAAAGTAGCAATCAAGATATTTTCTAGCTATTATTAATTTTATTAAATAATTATACGAATTCAAATTATTTGAATGAGCAAAAAATGCTCAATAATGAAGGGAAATGAGTAACATAAGGTTTATGTAATAATTTCATTTGAAATCTAAATGTAGGTAGTTGTTGCACAGAAGCTGTTGAAGATTTAAATCTCAATTTCAGTAAAATAAACTTTCAAAATTCAATTTTTTATAAAAAATACTAATTTGATTATAAGTAACCCGAAAGAAAATTTTTAATGCATTTTTAATTGATTAAAAATTTAATTTTTCTTAGCATTTCCGTCTAAACAATATATTTCCACATTTATATACCACAATACCCGCTAATTGTCGTTAAAATCGTATAATTTACATGGATTATGAAGCAATATATTCTCACATTAACATTCAGCCGAAAGCAATAAACACCAGTAACACAGGTAACAACCAAAGCCACAGGAAGAAATGAGAACTAAGCGGCAGCAACAGAAGCTGCTGACATAAATTCTTGTCATCTATTCTCTGTTATTGAGGCATCCATTTATTCTGTTAAGCAATACTCGGCAGTACTATTAGAAGACGTATGTAGTCTAAATTATAAGCTTCATGTAAAAAACGAATGAATGAATAAGGCAAGCACAAGCATTGGCTTCGGAAGCAAAAAACAAAAGGAAAACCGTTAATAGTAAAAGATGTTCGACATATAGTCGAGAAACTTATTTCACATTTCACTAGCTACCATGTAAAAATAAGCAATCACTTCTGTTGATTAAAGCTTGATATTTTTTTGTTTTGACAAAAATTTAATTTACGATTTCGGTTGATTTCTGGGTAATTTTTAATTTTGCATAACGAATTGTCAAAAGACTTGCGAATTAGACTTTGTTTTTATACACATTTCGGATCGTAATCTAACGCAATGTTTGATTGGAATTGCAAATTTCCGGCAACAACGAAAATTTCACCAATATTTGTCGGTTCATTAGCGAGATTGTATTTTTTGTGCAGCAACAAATGCGATATCAAAAGAGAATTTTTAATTATTTTAATTAAAATATTTTATATAAAGGAGCCACAAAGCAACATTTCTATTTAATGCAACCATAATGATGGTGAATTTAAATGTGCAGCAGTAGCAGAATTTAGCATGAAATTTATTTTGTAAATCTTTTTGCTCAAATTTTTTTAAATATTTTTTTTAGGTACTTCAAAAGAAATGAAAAATTTTCTTTAATACTTCGTTGAGCATGATTTCCACTTTCAATTGAAATTTCTTTTCATGTGTTTTGTTAAGTTAAAAAATATAAAATTAAACAAACAATGCCTTTCATTTATTTTTTTATGTTATTTTTGTACATCACTTTAAAGCATTTATGGTCGGCATTGAAAACATAATTTCTTAATTTGTAAGCATCTTTTTAAAACTCATTATTTCATAGACATCGCTTGAAGTCGACTCAAATCTTATTTGGATCTGAATTGAATTGAGTCGATTTTCCCATACAAAATCCCAGTCGATTTCGAGCTTTAGTTAAGTGTTATGAGATATGATATCAATATTAAAATGTCAGATATAATTAAAATTATTATGTGATATTTCAAGATTCCAACATTCCATCAACCTTACATCTAATTTATGCACGTTCCATTTAACCTCATTTTCTTGTCACATCAAAGATTCTAAAGTAATTGAGGATACATAATAACATATAAGAAGAAAACCAGTGTACGTTTAATTGGATCACACGCTGTAACGCCCCGACATTTCTTAGCACATCATCGCTTTCAGTATCGTTTTAATTGAATGCATTAAAGCTATATTTACGTGCGTTCAGTGTCCTAGATACATGCAAATATTAACAACTGCAAAGATAATTAGGGAATATTACATAAGATAATATTGCGTATCATGCAGTGCCAGTGACTAGATTCAGTAGTTTATAATATTTTTAGAAGGAAGCTAAAGATTTTTATAAAAATATTTCAATGCCGAATTCTTTAACCATTAGCTAAGTACTGAATCATTGCCATAAATTGATTGGAATTTCATGGCACTGACATTTAATTAATTACAATAAACAACAAAATTGATCGCAAAAGCATAATTAAATCAAAATTTAAGTTGAAAAGTGAAAAAACAATAAATTAAAATTGCTAATTAAGTGTGAGCTTTATAAACTCAAAGATCTTTTTAGAAAGTAAGAGTATGTGAATTTATTAAATTTTGAATTGTTTAAATAATTTCAATAATCGCAAGTTTATTAAAGTTCACATATCATGTAAAAGCATGCGGAACTAAAAGATGCTGAGTTCAATGATACCGCAATTTGCATATAAGATAATAATAAAGTATCAAAATGATTACAATATTAAATTATAATTCGAAACTCCGATACAATTAAATTGAAGGAAATCTTTTAACATCCACATGATAGAAGCAATTTTTTTGCAATAGCTTAAATCCTTTTTCATATTGGATTCGGCAAAATATTCCATTCATAATAAAAACTAGATCATGACTAGTTTTTTAGTAATATTTTAATCTCCTGCAGCTACAAGTCTACATGATCTGTTTCAAAATTGGAAATATTCATCACAAATGTACTCAACATGAATATATTGAAATATCAAAGAAAAAATTCATAAAACCAATTGGATGTACAGTTCAAAGAACAAAAAAAAATAATAATTGAGCATTGAAAAATCTATTCGCATTTTTTGTAGTTTTTTTGCCCGAGTGCTCTAAATCTTTTGGAAGCATAGAAAATTACAGTGTTCATGTGATTATATCCAATTCATCTTTTATCGTTCTTTTTGTATTGACACAATTTTTTTCTCTCTGTTAATTCAAAAAGAGATCATCTCTATGCTATTATTGAAACCTATCCGTGAATTATGTCTTCAATTAAAATTCCATAAAATTGAATAAATGAATTATTAAGTGAAATTATGAGTGCCGTTTATTTGTCGATATACCGACAATGGCTCTTATAATTTTGTTTTTAATTGACAGAAGAAAAGTCTTTATTGTATTATCGATTTATAGGCATTACTTTGTTTCATTCTTTGAAAGAAATTAAAGGTGATTCTGTGATTAGACTACTGTTAGAAACGTTAAATACCTTAATTGCCGTACACGCAAAAACTTGATTTTTTTTTCAAGTGGGAATAATAGAATCTTCAAAAAATCTATTGTTTAAAACGATGGTGCAGACTAATAACACAGACATACTGCATTTAACGAACTATAAGGTACAGTCAAAAACTGTGGACTTTTGCATCTTTAATGCAGGAAATGCAGGCTTGTGGTTCTTAGCCGTTCCTTATTTGAATCTGTTATCCTTCTTCATAAACTCCTGTACATAGTAAGTGAATGATTGCCTCCATATATGCACGCTTGGATTAATATTTAATTTCAGAATTATTAAAGAACAACTTAAGCACTTGACTGCAATCAAGATTATGCACAGCTTAAGACATGTTTAGAGATAAGGATTATTAACTAATTAATCATATGTTCTTGTGCAGCATTTGTGAAAAGAAATTTTAAAGCCTATTTTAAAGCACACAAAACATTTCTCAAGTTATAGTTACCAACTCATTAAAATTAACTTCTCACTTCGCCTGCCAGTTGTGTACAGTAACTAAATAATTAAGAGTGAAATGTATCGATCTATTGACAATGATTAGAAAAAATATTTAGCAAGTATCTTCACCAGTTGGTTGCTGTGTAATCACTTTAACAGCGTGATTGTAGAAAGTGTATTCGTAGCTCATTAAACAATTATGAAACCGAGTCTAACAACACGAAATATAAAAGATCTCACTTTGGCAAAGAAAAGTGAAAAATAATGATAAAAAAATTTTAAAAAAAGAAGAAAAGAGAGGAAAAGATCCATTTTAAACCATATATCGCGAAAGTTTCATTTTGAAATATTCATAATTGAGCATTATAAGCCATAATGGTTAAATGAAATATTGAAGATTACCAGTGAAAAATTTAAGACATGTGATGGTTAAGCGCTTTTACTTATATCTTTTTTGGACAGATTAATATTAGTAATCTGATAAGATAATTGTTGCTTCACAATGTAATTTAAGGTTTCCAAATATTGCTTCAATTATTTATTTGGAAGTAATTTGGATGCCATATGGAGGAGGCTTCTATTCAACGTAGACTTTGAAGCTTCATAGCCGAGTCTTCTTCATTTGTGTCGCTCAAGGCTAATTTCACCTAAGGCCAATTAATAATTTTTAAATTTGACATTTTTTGCTTTGATTTTAATTTACACTATAGAAGTCAGATGTTATTAAACAGCCTTACAGCCTTAAAATTGTTCAAAGAATTTTTTTGTCAAACAATCTACAGGTAGCTACCACCTGTGGATCTATTTATGAAAAATTTAATTTCAATTAGGTAACAGATTGGAGTCAAGGAAATATATTTGTGATACGTAATTTTAGAGACAAAAGGTGCCAACTGTTGACAATAAAGAAGACTTTACAACTTTAGGAAATTGCTTCCAATTTTTCAAAGTGATTACTGAATTCTTGTTAATTAATGCTTTGCAAAATTGTCTTCTTTTCAATCAATTTCATTTCTAATATTTCGAAATAATTATCAAAATTAAAATATTAATGTTAAATGCCGAACAGTATCATTTCATTCCTAAAACCGCTAGAAACGGAGTTTAATAGTATTTTTTAAAATTTTTTAAACATTTCACGAGAAGATGAGCTAGAAAACTCATATGTGGTATTCATTTCTAGACAAAATTATGTGTATCATGAATTCATATGCTGCGATAATGTGAACCGTTTAATTTTAATATGCAACATATAATTGGTATTATATGCATTCATCATTTACCACATGATGAACAAAAGAGATTCATAAGGAGAAAAAAATTGGCCAGCAACGGTTAATAAAATAATATAAAGCATAAAAAAGATTTAAAAAATTAGCGCCACAAAACTTACAGATTTTCAAAAGATGATCTCAAAATTTTTTTATGTATCAATCCAATTGAAAGAAGAACTGAATCAGCAGCAATTTTTTTTAAATGAGAAGAAATGCTATCGATTGTGCATGTATTGTACTGAAAAAAAATTTATAGCACAAGCTGAGATACATAACACAAAATTGAAATGGATAACTGTTCCCGACTCAGCATCACAATTTTTTTTTGTTTCTTTCGTTCACTATTTTTTAAGTTTTGATTTCTTGTATTTTTCGTGAGCACTCAAACTGTAATATTAAAGAATTTCAATTACTATCCCGCGGGATAATCCCATATAAATGAAATTCCGAAGGTATTTTTTTCTTGTCGTAATTAACACCTTGAAATTAATGTAATTGCTTCTTAACACTCTTTTTACAATTTTATCTATTAGCACCTTTCTTGTTATGTGACACCTGGATCACATTGAATTAATTAATCACTGATGGAATTTACTTCTTTTTTTCTATTTATATATTCCACACTTTAATGCTTGATAATTTTATAATCCGTAATTCTTCTCAAGAAAAACAAATCGAAACAAATTCAATTAACTTAAAACCGACCGTCCGTCGATTCACGTCTGAATCGCATAGTTATTAAAGGTAAACTAACCTGTAGCGGCAAAGAGGAATGAGGAAAAATAAGAAACAATAACAAAAAAAAATCGCGTGAATTAAAAAAGCATTCTCAATTTTTTTTTACTCTCTTTACAGACACGTGAGTGAGCACAGCTTAAAGTAAGTCATGTTGTGGTGCTTTATTTATCTCGCTGATTTTGACCGCAAAGAATGGAAAATGTGAGAGATGAAAAGCTTTTGTGAGCTTTTTGAAGCTTTTGAATTTTTAAGTTTTTCAGGTACGTTACGGAAATTTAGAAATTTTAAATGATTTTAAAGCATCGAAAAGTTTTTGAGACATGATTTTATTGCAACAGAAATGCAAAAAAAAAATTAAATTATTTAAGGAGTTTTAGGGAAAGAGGGGTAAATCTGATTTAAACATTAAGTTCATTATTCTGTAACGCGATAAATGTACGGCCTGTAATTCGATTTCATGATTTGTATCACATATTTAATGTAATTTATCATTTCAGACTTAACAAATTGTTGTTGATTACGTCTGATTACAAGTGTAATTTATCTAGTTAGTCAACATAAGAATTCCCAGCTTTATTACTTTCCAATTAGTGACAACACCTTCATTATTAATTAGATTCTAGAAATAAGGCAGGTTCTGAAATAAATCACTCAAGTCAAATAAAATAGTCTGATGAGAAAATAATACAAGGAAGAAATTAACTTAAATGAACTACATTTTTTATCAAACTTTTTTGATCCGTTATAAGGAATAATAAATTATTATCGTTTATGCTGTGCACATGAATATGAACTGTTTTTATGCTCAAATTAATCTTAGCATTTGTTCTTAGGCATGTATTATTTTGCAGTAAGAATAGTACATTTAGATGCTGTACGTGAGAGAAAATTATCTTTTTAGTTTTTGCACATAAATGGACTGATATCAATGATTTATTGTAGTTTGTGGGTGAATGTTCACTTTTCTATTTTATATTTTCTTAAGAGAATCGTTTTGCCAAGTCAAGACTACAACAATATTCAGACTTCATAGAAATTTGTACACCAGTGAAGGATTAGAGTCCTATACATTAGAGTTCTGCCAACTCTGGTGTTGTCTATGTATGTATTCAGAACCAAACAGTGGCTCTTTAGCAAATTTATACATTTCTGAATTTGTTAGTCATTTATTGAAATTTGAATAACATTCCGCATAAATTATAAAAAGAATTTTTTAATCAGCAGGCTTCATGACCTACCATTACAACAAATTATATCCGTACTCACCTTTCGCATATCGAATAGTTTCCATTAACTCTGCAGTCTTCATCATCACAATAACCGCAACTACAATATGAACATTCTGAACCATACGTGCATGAATAATTATCATCATGATGTCCTATTTTATTATTTTCAATCATCTTAGATTTCGTGATGTCATCGCTAAAAATAAATTATATTTAAAATGCAAATTTTATACATTTAAAAATAATTGGATTTAGTGATAGTTAGCGATATCACGGAAGTTCTCTTCCCTTTAAAAATGATTGACATAATTTATGTCAATCGTCAACAATGTCATAAAATTCTTTAAAAAGTAATACAAGAACTAAATTTCTCTTTGAGCAAAACAAGAATATTATTTCATTTTACTGGAACAACAATAATACAATATAGGTCATGGACGGTAAAGTTTCCTTCTATAAATTTTATTTTCATCTCAGCCAATTAAAATTCAAACGTGTTTCCAAAGTGATGTGAAATTGTACGAGACTTGCCGCGAGACAAGAACAGAAGCAATATGCGCATCAAGAAATGCAATAAAATTGAGTGAAAAGTAAGCAAAGAGAATTCCGTAAAGAACGAAAAGCACACTTATATTCTACAATTACAGGTTTAAAGAAGACATGAAGAAAGTGAAAATTATGTCAGTAAGAATGAAACTAAGAATTAAAGAACAATTTGAACTAATTTAAAAGGTTGCCTGAGTTTTGTTCTAACCAGAGCACGAAATCGACTCAAATTTACTCAAACTGATGTTGAAGACAAATCGACTTGAGTCGATTATTTCATATCAAATCAGAGTTGACTTCAATCTCTGGTTTTAACTTCAAATTAGTAGAACAAAAGACAATGCAAATTAAAGATTTCTTCAATTCGTTTTCAACCTTGCAATTATTTCGAAATTTCCATAGACATCAATGCAATCTTTACTTATTGCGTTATAGTTTCATTTTCATCTCTGTTTTCTTGAGCGTATAAAAATAATGAGCAATGCGTAAAAATGCTTTTGCTTTAAAAGGTCAATAAACTCAATTCTTCATTCATATCATACATACCGCTTCCCTTTTCCATCAGACACAATATTCCATGTACGATGTATAAGGTACATCAAAAACAGCATGCGAGAGTTTTCTTGACTGTTATTATTATGGCCATTGCTGCTATCATCATTACGTCTATCAATCGTATTGGTTTTCGGTAAAATTAATTTCTTTTCCTGACGAGGAAATGTTTGTCGATCATATAGAGTTGGTATTTCACTGTGTGGTGTCGATGCACTATTTCCCATTGTTAAAAATATTTATTATGTCACTGTCAGCATGTGAAAATTTTTTTAATAGCAAAAAAGTATTATTACTGCCAAAAAAAATCGTTCAATGACAGAAGTTTCCTTATTTCTTAAGATTCTTTTATTTGGCACAAAGATTATCGACTCAAAAGAATCTTAATTAAGTTATAATTTTTTATGCACTTGTAACTATTTCTTTTGCATAACAATTAAATGAATCACATGTTAGTAACACCGCTTTGTTTGTTTATTTTGTGTTCATTATGCATGGCTAATAGTTATTTCTATTTTTAATTCACTGAGAAAATTATATAACATAAAAATGGTTTAGAGACCTAGAAATAGCTGTATCCATATCTAATCCATCTAATCTTTTAATGAAAAGGTTGCAGATATGCCACATAAATGATTAATCTGTGAATGAAGTAAAATTAATTTAATTATTTGGTAATCAATTGAAATGAATTTTAAATTTAATTAATAAGTTGTACGATGTGTGTGAAATCATAGATGAATACATGATTTAATAAAATTTTGAGTAGGGTAAATTTAAAAATAACCTAACTTATTTGTGGCTTAAGTTTTACAGTCACTAGTCAAAGTGCAGACACAAACTGCATTATATGGGTAGAATAAAGAAAATCACTTGAATTTACTTAGAATTTTTTTAAGATGAATCCTCAGTACTCAGTGTAAGAGCCTTCACTAATATGAAATATTATTTCTACATCAGTTCTAATAACGAAGCTCAGTTCGTGTATTAAGTGCAGTGTTGGGGTCTTTGGCATATAATACGTCTCCACTGTTAGGTGTACAAGGATATATTGAAACTGAGTTATGTGGATGATATTCTTTACGTAATCTTCAGCACACGAACTGTAACTGGGAACATTGCAGGGTACATCAAGTCTTATGACGGACCCGTGTCTTTGCAAAGTACAGAGCTTGCAATTGGCATTGCATATATACTTGTATATTATATTGTATTATATTATATTACAATATTAAGTATTAATACAATTTAATGTACAATGCAACATTAATCATAGATAACTAATGCAAAGTGTTAATATAGTTTAAACATAAAGCATTATGAATTGTCATAATTTGTTAAGATTATGTGTTAAGCGTGGCGGTGTTTAAGAAAAGCTCAGTAAAAAGGCTGTGAGAAATAAATTAATGAAGGTCTCACATATTCATCATATAAACAAAACATTTTCATTTTCAGTTTTTCATTCTGCTCTGTATGAAGTACAAAGTGTAAAAGATTTAAATGCTTACGAAAAATTGAAAGTATTTCTGTTGTTTCTTCACGATTAAGATAATAGAATGAACAGAGAATTGTGGGAATTGGTAATGAAATGATTCTTTTTCTTATTCCTGTATGATGAGCTTAATTATTATTCTTTTAATCTCTTTTTTTACTTCTGTTAATTTCACACTTCATACTTTTTTAATTCACATTCCATCAATATTTGTATTATTATTGAATGAATGAACGTGTGCTGATTAATTAGGTCAATTTAATTTATTATAACTGCAATTTTAAATAATTCACTTAATAAGAAAAGAAATGAACAGATGAATAGAATATTTTGTAATTTATAAAATTTTCGCTACAAGCAAGAAATTTCAAATTATTCCAATAAACTACTGGTCTTAATTTACTTTTAATGACTCAAAGAATATTTGATGTAAGAACAGTTTTCATCATTTTATGTTACGTAAGATAACACTAGTTAATTTTTACTTAAACGTTCCTATTTATTACATTCTTAATGATTAGCAAATGATAAATCTAGAATCGAGATTAAGCATCATAATACCATAAATCATAATATACATAGCTTTGAAATTAATCTATTAACTTTAAGCATAATGGATCTTTTGCAACGTCTTAAGAGCTAAGAGCTAATATTTGGATCATAATATTGGTAATGAGATAGAATAGCGTATAAACAGAAATAAAAATTGCTAAATAATAGCAGTAATTAAGGAATATTTGAATTAATAAATCTATTTGCTTCTTCAAATGGATTCCACTTAAAATTTAAAATCTCAATTTTGGCAAATTGAAATTAGTTACTTTACATTCAAAATGAGACCACATTGAACTGGCGATGAGTTAAAACCCGAGTGACACAAATGAGAAGGCTCCACTACGGAGCTTTAAAGGGTTAAATCTCATTTACTAACACCAAAAGGAATCTGACTATTTTTGGAAACAATACGGATGCATTAACGGAAGCGGTCTTAAAAGCACCGTGGCGGAGCCTTGTTCATAGTGTCGCTCGAGGTGTAACATTCGATTAAATTACATTCATATTAAATAAGAATTATCGATTGATAAAGAAAAGAAATTAATCATGCAGGAAAAAGTTTATTATTTATTATTTACAAATCTCAAGTTCAATGTTATTGAAACTACAACATAGAAACGCGAAATCACCACAAAATGGAAAATACACAGTCATGTCTTTGACTAAAACACGATGCTATGTAATGCGATAGTGAAAAGAGACCGTAATTTGATGTAATTAAAATTGAAGTTAATAATTGGAAAATGAGATAAATAAGCTGGTTTTGTATATACGATCTGCTTTAGTTTACTTCCTCCTACTTTCACTTTATTGCATTGAAAAGGATGAAAAATATTTTTTGCATTTTTTTATCGACATACACATATGGTCCGAAAAATAAGCTATTGCTAAAAGAGTAAGAAGACGTAATTTATGTATTGTTCATGTAATGAGTCATAAGCTACATTTAAAGACTTGTATAGTTTTGGTGTGAAGCTATTTCTATAATTAAAACAAATATCCGAAGAGAATCATGAAATGTTAATTAAATTTGAAATTGTAAATTAGGCGAATTGATATTTCAGCCACAGAAATGAATATCTTATTTTTCATAATTAAAATAACAAACAAAATGTGAAAGTGCAACAAATTTATAACAAATTGAGCAGTCAAAGTGGAATATTGAGAACGTTCTCATTTAATTTTCTGTAATGTGTTACACATTTGACTCAGGCGACTGCAACCATTACCCAATGTTCTACATTATTGGACATTATTAGTTTAAAAATAGCACATTGAAGTTTCAACCGGTAAAAACTCGTTTCTCTTACTTTTTTGCACGAGAGCACTCATCACATAATGGTTATGTTCATTTAGTAGATTTTCTACAACAAGTATGTGATTGTTGTAATATTATCATGTGCGACAAGGTCACGATCAATCCGATCACAATTTCTATTGTTCCCAATTCTTTTCTTATTGACATAAGCATGCTTTAAAAAGACAATGGTGTTCAAATAGAACAATAGATCAGTCGGATAATAGTGACTGATTTTATGCTTAGATATGGCTTATATTAGATTTTAGTATGGTAATGAATTAAAAAATAATAGGATATGAATGTTTTAATAGCGCTGCAATATCAAAGCAAACACCCGAAATTAAGTATGTAGGCATTAAGTGATGAAATAAGTTCTTAATGTGAAAAAACATAAATATGATAATTTTCCCCAAAAATAAATTTAAGAATTAAAAGCAGTTCTAGATAAGACCGAAAATCAAATAAAAATCCACCAAATTTCATTATCTTTTTCATTTCTTCCAAATCAATTCGACGCATTAAATTGTTGACATTAAATCCACATTAAGTTTTCAGCGCAACCGTTTCAAGCTAAACTGAAAATTTGTCGTGATGTTTACTGTTAAGATGCTTGTCTTATAATTTCAATACCACTTGTTCCTTATCGTCATATACAGCACCCGTTATTTAATTTTCCAAATTGTTAAGTAATTTCTTAATATTTAATTTTTTACAGTAAAAGTGATTCAACTGCAGCTGTCCCAATAAAACGAGTAATCTTAACTTATTTTGTGAGTTTCACTTATGCATAACTGCTTTGGAAAGAATTCAGGATCTTTATGGATAAAATATGGAACAATAGGCTCTTTAACGATTATATTCCCGAGCGACACAAATGAAGAAGGTTCCGCTGAGGCATATTGATTCCAAACGACAGTAATAAAAGAGGTTTAAGCGGAGCCTTAAAAGCTACGTGACGGAACCCTTCTTCATTTGTGTCACTTGTGATTTAAACTAATTCAGTTCATCTCATTTCATCATCAAATTCATTATTACATCGACTAAAACACTATAGATGATCTCTTTCCGATTAAAAAGCAAAAATAGGAATAACCTAATGCATTGGTAATTATTATTGAAATAGAACATCAAATGAAAGTAACTAATGTTTTCATATTAAGATTGAGGTTAAATGTAGCTTGTTCTTCATAAAGTTTTCATTATATCCATTAATAAATATTGTTGGCGCCGACTTCCTTGCTTTTGAAATGTCACTATTCCTACATAGTTATTATTATTTGTAAGTAATGTCCCAAATCTAGCTGAATAAGTTTTAATCACTTAACAACATTTTAAGGCACTTTTGCTTTATAATTTGATGGAATCAAAAATTTAATTTTTACACCAATTTAGGTATTTATTATTTATTTAGTGCAATAAAAATTCCACAACAAATATTCTTCAAGTGAATTTCCTCACATGTTGTATGTACACAAAAAGTGTTAAACAAAGCAATTAAAAGAAAAGATGCTTTTAATCTCAATCATAGAGAATAGCTATAACAAAAGTAAGTCTATCATTAATTATGAAGTATAAAGCCACAATTCAGATGAAGCCATAATTTCCATCATTTAATTCAATTTGTGGAGAAAGAAAGTACATCACATCGTACAACTTCTTGTTTCAGTATTTTCTTAAAAACATTTAATATTCTTTTCATTCAAAATCTCTTAATTACATTTGATAATTGCGTTAATCTGCATTACTTCCAATGTAGATAAAAATCGGAGATTATGGATTTTAGTTTTCTCTTGAACTTTTTTTCACTTCTTATATTCAAATTTTTAATTTTTTATGTCATCATCAACACATATTTTGCACATAATTTCCTTTGCACTTTATAATTAACTTCATTTCACATAAAAATCATTTCCTGATTATAATCCACTTTTTCAATTGAACCGATTTTATCTTCGACTTTTTACTTTTTCCTAATCGAACGATCATACAAAATTGAAGTTGAATAAAAGCACATTCCACTCCATGCGAGTGCAGAAATGGAAATGAAAATTAGCTTTCAGTATTCGACTTGCAAAGTCGAAAAGAGAAAAAAATGTTTATGCAGCAAGGCTGTTTGTGAGCATATCGCAATCTATTCCATTCAATGAGATAAAGCTTCATCTTTATTGATCATGGACTGTTCTCAATTTGAGTTTTAATTTTTCAAAAGTAAGGTTTTCTATGATCTTTGAGGTGTAGTCCTGAGTTGACAATTCGAGTTGGCAATTCAAATACTTTTTTATATAGAATGTATAAGGGTTGCCATAGGCCTCAATAACACTCCTGTGATAGTCCGTGGATGTAGACCACATCAGAACTTACAAAATAAAATACAATATTCAGCTATTAAAATTACAAACCTTTGTCTATTTACATTATTGTAAAAACAAAAACAGAATCCAAAAAAAAAAATGAGAGAAGAGCAAAGCAAAGCGAACAGCAATAGCAGTAGAAGATAACATAATTGTTTTGATATTGAATGAGAAAAATCGCATATTCTTTTGCTGCAAGCATTATTTACTCTCACCTGACCTACCGCTCTTTCTCTCACTACTATAGACACTTTTGCAACACTTTGTATACACTATGTGATTGATCAGTCTATCCTGTTTCTACATAGACTATTTTATGAAGGAAAGCATCGTATGATGCAAGTAGGTTAGTCGGTCGAAAACAAAGCTATGATCGAGAAAAAAAGAATCTTTTACTATATATGAACTTGTCGGATAATAGTTTATATTCTGATTACATCGTTTGCAGTATTATGAGCTACATTCTATTATCATAAAATATGTAGGCAATCTTGTGATAAGCAAGATGTTGAATTACTATGGAATACATAACCAATCATAAAAGAGAAGGTAAGAGTTGTAGAATTATTTTTTAGGGTTTGGTTAAGAATCGCTGAATTGCATTTCTCGCATTTAAGATTGCCGGCCTGCATTATTTCTCTGGACCTTATAGTTTGTCCAAGGCTCCAATAATTTTTTATGAAGCTTATTCTTTCTATCTATGTATGCACACAGTCTGAAGTAACTTCACATGCAAGTCACATATTTTTGTCACAACCCTGTCATGCTCACAAAAACTATTGCATATATAGTAATATGAAGCAAGAATGATTGAAATTCTCGACGTAAAAAAAGTTCGATTGATCGTGATGGCATCGATAACATAAAATATGATGTGTTACAGTTAAATTGCTATCTTTGATTATAGCACATAGCAGAAGCATAATTTTATTAGAAGATGCATTTATCAATTGAGATATTATTGTGTGCTTGCATAATAACAACTTTATCTATTACATATACCATTCTAGGAAGCTAATTGAATCATTGTTTGTAGGTTGAAGCAGTCTTACATTCAATTTTAAATACGATCTGCAGTTGTATAATTTTGTAAAAATGTAGAACAAAATTAAATGGAAAGATATCAAAGAAAAGTAAAAAAATAATTGATAGTTTTTTTGTTTCAATTTTAGATAACGGCAATATTTGCATATAAGGCAATGTGCAGCTTCAGTAATGAACGATATTACATATGAATGGTACAGAAAAATAATCATAAATGCTATTTTGTATTCAATGTTATGAGCAGAACAAGTAGAAATGTGCTTAATAAAAAATTGTTTCATATTCTATATTTTGCTTTCTGTTCTTGTAAACTTGATCGCTTATTTTCATCAACATCTTGTCAACATCATATCTATTCATAAATCTTTATAATTAAGTGTTGTAAATATATTTAAAATTTAAATTAAGATATGTTAAAACTTTTATGATAATGAAGTCTTCACGAGTGGAACAGGTTGGGATTAGTCGACCCTATGTACACGTATCATTCCTTACGTATCATACTTGATACACTTTTCCTGCCAAGTTCCTCAAATGTCAATTTATTAACGATATAGTCTCGATTAGCCTGTTCCATTCTGACTTATTAAGAGAGTAATAAAGTAACAAATTTTATTACCCATCGATCATATTTTCATTTTTAATAGGCATTTTAAACGGAACTATAATTAAACTATGAGCTAGCTTTGAGATTTAATAGTTCTAGCTGATAGCTAGATATAGTTAGAATTTGTTGAATTTAAATATTAACGAAATATCCCTAAACAACTTCAGCATCTTCACGTACATGATGAGAAGATGAGAATGTAAAAATCTTGAGCAATAGAAAGACTTACTCTAAAACATTTGTACTGTTTGTCATAAATAATTTGAAAATGTTTTGAACGTTACAATAATTTTATAAAAAAAATATTTTAGTTTGGTGATAATTTGTAATAATTTTCGTGAATCAGAATTTTTATTGTGAATTCATTAATATATCAGTGCTGAAAAATCTAAAAATAGAAAAGCCATATTTGTATGTCATGAATAACAAATTAGATAAAAAAAATGTTTTAGTATTAAAATCCAAATAAATTGTGCCTGTAAGCAATAAAAGTTCTTAACGATGACTAAATGATTTTATGGATGCACTCTTTCAATGCATCAATATTCACGTCATACAATTTTGCACAACAATAAATGAAAGACATTTTAGTAAACAAACATATACATACAAATGTATGATCATCGGAAGCACGTGCAGCATAAAAAAGCTTATGCATACATAAACAAAATGACGTGATCGGCAAAAGAGAAGAAAATAGCAAAGAGAATGAGAAATGTATGCAGTTGTGGATGTTCAATGCATGAGAAATCTACATACAAACATCTTTTGTTGTGCTCATTCATTCAGTTTCAACTCAAGAATTGAGCGGATAAGAAGCCCAAAAATCTCGTTCGCGAATTTTTTTCTCAGTTAAAGATATAAGAAAAAATTGTTCCACTTTGCGTTTTTAGAAAATAACATTATTTGTGATAAAATTTCATTCAACATAGTGCAAAAATATTTAAAAAAGAGAAACAATCGATTCGATTTTTTATAGTTTTTTTAATAATATCACAAGCTAATAATAAAGTATAAAAAGAGAAAGAAGAAGAAAATTTCTTACATGCAGAATGAATTTAAAAAAAAAAATTGTTTATTGTAAAAAGTGCAAACAAAAATAGAATTAAAAGAGTAATTTTAAGCATTCCGGTGCAATTATAAACAATTGAGTGTTTTAATGAATCACAGATGTAATAATCATATGTGTTCTCAGGGTCTGTGAAATGAAATCTCAATCACTTTGTGATCTGCAGTATAAATTGTATGTATATTGATTTTACAATAATTCTAGTGATATTTGCTCAGTAAATTTACGAACATGAGATTATTCACAGGATAAAAGTCATGTGATTTACTTCTTAAGTTTCTTTATGAAATATATGTGAGAACGGTGGTTCTGAAGAGTTGTGACAGGTTCTACTTTTGTAAATTTTGTGTAGAAATTTAGAATTTAGTGATCAGTTTTAAGTTTATCGCTTAAATAAATGTTGTCTACCTCACTCATGTTACGTAAAATAATAAATGAAATCGGAGCAAAAAAAGTTGAAAATTTCAAGATAAAAGATACAAGAAACATCTTGAATGAACAAGAATGATCTTGTCATTTAAATAAATTTTCTAAAAAAATTATACATGAGATAAATAGATTGAAAATGCTTGCACAAGCTTGTGGATAATGAGATTTTTTTGAGAGTAAAACAAGTGATCAATCAAAAAAAAAAATAGTCCTTATCATGAGAAGATTTATTCAATGTGTTCAAATATCTGTGTCATTCACACATAATAGTATAACAGACGCACACTTATTGGGCACATAGTAAAGAATTTATTAGCAAAAATGTGAGAGTCGTGTTCTCGATCAAAAGAAGAATGTAAAATTGTGTGTGAAAATTGCACTATCAATTGTTATCAGTGTGTGGAATTTTAAATCTTTATATTGTATATGTGATCATGCCCGGCAAACTCTCAACAATACTCATTTCCTCTCTTCTGGCGCGCAGAAAGTACATTTTTACGAAACACAAAAAAATCTCATGTTTCAGTATTTCTTGTGTCGTGGTATTGATCGTACATAATCTCAAGACGCTCCCCAGATTTTGTTCAAAAAATATACAAAAAGTTAAATTTTCCATAACTAAATTTTTTTAAAACATTTTAAAAGTGAAATTTTTCAAAATAACTTTAAAAATCTTTTTGGACAATTTTATTAGAAAATAAATTTTAGTTCATTAAAAGAAAGTTTTATTAATGTGATTTGCAACAACAACAGTGTACTTCTAGTGTGAATTAGTGTGGCTATTTTTAAAACTAACAATAAACAACTGAGAAAAAACGACAAAAGCAAAAAATAAAAAAAAAATATGAAAAACTTGAAATAATTTTTTGCGACTGTAGAATTTCAAAACAAAGAATACAAAAAATTATACATTTATCCAAGAAAAGATTTTTGTCGTGGTCTTACCAAACGACAAAGAAGAAGCATCGAAAAATATTTTAATATCAACCGCTCGACTGAAAAGAAAAATTTAGAAAGGAAGGAAAAAAGTCGCAGTAAATGCATTTTTATGGAAAGAATAATGTAAAAAAAATTTCATGAGTGTTATCACTTATCAGTTACATTTGTATACACAATTTATATATAAGCACTGTGTGTGAAGTGTCTACATTCTCAGAATTATTACTTTTACTATACTGTCTCTCATGTAATTTTTTTTTTATTTTCACTTGTCTTCGTAGTCGTTGTAATATTTTTTTATTAGTAAATGCCGCATTTTTAGAGGGCATCAGATGCATCTAAAGATATCATGAGTAGAAAATTGTTTTCGGTCTTGAGAATTCTGAGTTCAAAATATGAAGGAAATTTCTTATTTAATTAAATGATAAGCACACATATTATAATTAAATGTTTATGCCAGCTTATACAGTTAATATTTGTATACTACCTTCTTGCCCGAGTGGACAAAAATTTGGTTATAACTAGATGATGGCAAGTTAATGTCTAGTTCTAACGGATTTTTATCCACTTGGGTTGTCACTAAATTAAAATTAATTTGAATTATTCAGACCTTTAATCATCTGTACATCCATTGTATTACATGGCGCTTAATTCAAAAAATTACTCTAAAATCAGACTTATTTTATTAGACAAGGATTTTTAAATTTAGACAGTGAGAAAATTTTAAAAATAACCATAATACAGGTTAAACAAAACTATTAAATTATTAGTTAAATCCAGAATATTTACTAATTAAATTCGTAAATTTACCTTCGCAATATTTTATCACCATCATGAAATTATTGAAAATAATCAAAAATTAATTTTCAGAAAACTGGAATAGTTCAACAAAAAAACTACCAAGTATCATAAAATATACAAAAGTGTTAAAGTAAAAATAATCAAAGTGTTACAAATAGACACATAAATACAACAGACCATTATTGGTCAATAGAAGTAAAAAAGCAAAAAAGTTATTTTTCTTATCAATTTATTACAAATTTGTGAACAACAAAAGAGATAAAAAAATACGTTATCGAAGGGATAATTGCAGTTTTCCATACTTGAAAACCTCATGGTAAGTTTAATTAGTCATAATTGTTTAAGAATATTTTAGAACGTTTTCTTTGCTTTCCTCTTTGATGCAAATCATTATGCTAAAAGTGTCAAAATTCTTCAAATTCAATTGAATCATCCAACTTGCTGTCGTAGCTCAGTTGACTTGAATTTTGTATAAGATCGAGTCCACTCAAATCGACTATTCCAAACAAAAACCGAGTCGACTTCGAGGTCTGATCATAGCTAAATTAATAAAAATTAAAGTATTTTTTTATGAATCTAATAAATTTTGTTGACTCGAGTACTAAGAGATTTGGGCTGCATTCCTTTAAAAAAAAATGCAAAATCTTTAAATTTATTCAAATTTTCAAAATTATAATATTCTCCTAAAATTATAAACACTCAAAATAATTATATAAGAATCAGACGATGTTTAAGGTACTTAACAATTTAAGCAAATGTTAAGCACAATTCCATATTTTTGTCACCTTCAAAGATGGAATTTCAACTGAAAATTTCTTTCATTCCTCTTTCTACAATCTTAATTTTTTCTTTCACTCATGATCATTTATATTCTTCTTTTTATGTACAAAAAATGCAACTTGCAGATCTGTTTCTTTAAAGAGTTTATTTTTAGAATCTGCAGCCTGTTGAATTTATCTCTTTCATTCTCTAGTCGTATGTATCTGTTGATGATGTTGAACGTGGGAAAAATGAGTTATGATAAATTTTAAAACCAACAAAAAAAGCTTCAAAAAACATTCTAAATTGAATATTCGTGATAAGAATATTAGCAAAATTTGGTTGTATTTGAAAATTATTTTCAAAAAGAATTTTACAGCCATAATTAAAATACATTAACAAATATGTTAATAATGTAATTAAACTAATTTGTGTTTTTGACTAAGCAAATCGACTTAAATTTGAGTATATGGACAAAATCTATGCAAAAACATTTAAATCAATTTATAATTCATACAGCAATAAAATGCATCAGAATCAAAATATTGCAAAATCACTCAATTAACTCTCATCAGCCATATATGTATGTCGTTCCAACAAATTTGTCTCGTAGAAAATCGTAAATTCATTTTGTATTTGTAAAATCCAAACAAATCAATTAAATTCTTTAAGTAAATCTTTAAAGCAGAGAGAAAAGACTGCGAAAATAAAAATTCCCACGAGAATCAAAAAAAGAATTTTTTACGAAAAAAAAAATTCATGACTCTTTTATCTTTCTTTAAAAAGTTTTGTGCCACACAGAAGAATGAAGCAATAACAGTTTAGTATGGAGTGAATTATTAATGATTTATTGCTTCACTCTCACAGCACATAAAACTGTCGATCACTGCCAAAAGAGCCATTCTATACAAGTACATTCACTTGATATTTCAGTGCCACTATTACCTGTTCACTTGTTACCTTATGGGCAAATTGAAGGGAAAATATAAAAAATTTAAAAATAATAAAAATGGGTGTACATACACCGACCCATAAAATTATTTTGTTTATTATGGAATGAAAAGTGAGTACGAAAGAGAAAACAATGCAATTATTATGCATGAATAAGGTAATTCTTAAATATTTACTGGAACAATGTTAGTTGACGTCATGGGGAATTTTATATGCATTTTTTACTGTACAAAGGTGCCGCAGGGTAGTTTCTGTCTGACTGACATAATTTTTATTGTTTGTCAAACGAAACATTGTTGCATGTTACATCAAGATGTAATTTTATCACTCATAAATTAACATAATTTAGGGAACATTGACTCATGACGTCCGGAAATGCCAGAATTATTTAAAAACAAAAGATTCGATCTTCCTCCTCCTCCTGGATGTCATAAATGACTTATTCTGTATACGACTTTAATTGAAAATTAAGATGCATATGTAAGCAGAATAAAAATTAAATATGCCAAGTCTTTAATCGTCACCAGTTCATTTTAATTTTTTTACGAGCATTCACTATTGTCTTAATAAAAAATGACACTTAGTATATTCATATTTTTTTCTCTTCATCATTAGTTCTTCTGTTACTGATCTTGGAGAATAATAAAATGAATAACTGGCCATAATTTAAATATTGAATCCATAATTACAAATAAATACTTGCAGAATGACTATAAAAACAACAATCATTATTATGAACAGCACACTAAGTAAACGAAGGCAATTTAAAGAGAGCTGTCGAATGAAAGAGAAAAAAAATAAAATCATCAAGCACAAAAACCGCAAAGATGATTGGCAACAACTCATGTTTTCATACGTATGAATGTATTGTAAAGAAATGTGAACATGCGATCGAACAAGTGAATGGATGGATGGAGACAATGTGGCTACGAATTTCAAAATAAAAGGAGAAAAAAACGCGAAAATCAATATAATTAATCATTCTCCAAATCATTAAATTACATTACGTCGGACTCGCTTTTTGCTCTTTAATTTATACATCCGATCTCTTTTAAAAAGTTTAAATATCTCAAATGTTTTTTTTTGCTGTGCTAGCCAGAATGTTGCCTATGATCAACTTTGCGAATCAAGTGTGTGGCAAAATATGTCAAGAATAGGAAATGGTTTGAGTTTTGAGACATAGGCGCAGTTTTTTCGATCTTTTAAGGTTCTTGGAAGTTTTCATGAACTGCTTCAACCTTGACTTAATCGAATGTGAACTGATCATGGAGACTTTTAAAAAGTTTAAAATCTTGTTTCGAGATCATTCATGTCTAATCGAATTTATTTTTTTTTTTTTCGCCAGATGCCTATGATCAACTTTGCGAATCTGGCAAAATATCGAAATGGTTTGAGTTTTGAGACATTAGCGCAGTTTTTTCTATCTTTTAAGGTTCTTGGAAGTTTTTATGAACTTCTCAACCTTGACTTAATCGAATTCTGATCAATTGTTTCGTCATTCTTATATATGTCAGTCCTAGCTACATGACATGATCAGTAATCATCCCTGTGAAGGTCCTTGTGACAAAGTAAACTTTAAAGTTTGCATTCTCATAAAAATTAGGTAACCCGAAAACCATGAGAAAGAATAATGATATGTGAGAAATAGTGAGTCGACGTCTAAACAACTCACAAGACTACTTAGTGAATAAAAAATATACAAATCTGAACAGAGATGTTTGGAGCAAATCTTAATGTTACCCCACTAAGAGTTCGAGTAATAAAAAAAAATCTGAAGAGAAGAAAGAACGCGAAATCCTTTAGTAGAACTTTTCGAAAGATGAAATAAACAGAAAATTTACGTCATCGAGTCATGTTTTCTTTGCTTTCATTTCATCATTTGTACTTTTTTTTGCTCTTAAGCGGGTTCATGAAGGAGACACGTGTCAATTTAAAATGAGTTGTAGTTGTAAATTTTAATGATCAGTTTTTTTATTATTAAATTTTTATTGACCAGAATAATTTTTTGTTTGTTTAAAAGAAAATAATTTTTAGGGTTAATGAAGACATAACAGATGATTGACCGTTAAATTTCCTCAATTTAATTATGAAAATTTACGATTTACCAGAACTCGAAATCGACTTGATTTTTATGTGAAGCTGAGTCATTTTGATTCGATTTTCAATACGAAATTCATGCCTACCTCAAGCTCTGAGTTTTACAGTTGCTTTTTATTGTTGATAAAATTGATAAAGTATTCAAATTAAAAGTATGGAATATAATTGATAGAACCTGTCAAGTCAAAAGCAAACAGGTGGACAAAATAATGAAATTTTGACTTTTATTTCCTTTTAATAAGCAATTCAATAATTTATAAACTTGATTAACACCAGTAACAAATAAAAATATAATGAATTTAAAAAAATCGTTGAAGGTTTTGCTGGTTAAGCAAATTAATACATTAGGGGTCGTTTACATATTAAGTTCGCATTACAAAGTAAATAATTGCATGTGGATGAATTGAATTCAATATAAATTCAATTCAAGGGAATATGGAAGTCAAGAGTCTGTGTTCATTGGAACTCAACCAGATGCTCCTCAATCAGTTTGTTGCTTATTGGATAATTGGTCATGGTTATAATTCAAAAATTAAATAACCAAGTTACGATCTGTCAATGGCAATAAAAATTTTGATTTTTAGCAAATTAATTCAAGTTTTGTGACATAAATTTTTCCATAAACACTTTGCATATCCATCGTAAAACATCATTATGTTTTTTTAATAGTTATCAAATTATAGTCAAACTCGGCAATCATTAGTTCCTAACTGTATTCATAGTTCATGCTGTAAATTTTACGTGCAAAGCTGTGATTAATTTTATGTGTTCCATAACACGTTTACGACCTTTAAGTAAACAAATTATGAACTTTTATGACAAATGCAATAAACTTTCCAGATGATTCCTATAATTTCAACTTTAAAGACTTAACCAATACATTTTGAACTTGCATCGAAAAGATTCTTCATTATCTCAGAATAAAAGATACTTGAAATTACTAAAAAGATAAAGCTGATGACGTGAAGAAATAAAACAGGTTGAAACTTGTCATTGACGATTTGTATGTGCATTAAGAAAGGCATAGTATTGAAGTTTTTTGAATAAATTGGCAAAATTCAGGAGCAAATTTGAATTCTTGTCTTGTGACCAATTATGTTCGATTTAATAAACTATTTAGTGAGACTGAACTGAATAAAATATTAAGCATTGAATTTTTTTGTGTTGGGGTAAGAGAAACAATATCATTGAAGCATTTACCTTTTATTTACATTGTGAATTACAGCGCACCCTGAATACAAGAAATATTATAGAAGCAAGTCTACTTAATAGCAATTATAATTGAAACAGCAAACGAAAGTTTCTTTGTGCAAACAAATTAAATGCATAAGGAGACTAGCAAATATCTTTGGGCGATGTAAGAAGAATAGAAAAAATATTTTTTCGTTTTATTACGCATACAAAAATTGTTTCTTAGTACCTACTTTAAAAACAAATCATTTATTTAGCATTAATTTAAATATTAGTAAAAATAGACAAAAATAGTTATGAGTCAAGTTTATGACCAGTTAATGTCCAGCTGATGACTAGTTCTAACGTATTTTTGTCCTTTTGGTTAAAAATGAAAGTTGAGGGCTCATCTAAGAATCGCAGACCTGTCTTTCTGAGTTTTAGATGCACAAGCCTGGAGTTTTCAGGTGTGTTTTATATTTCGTCCAATTATGAAGGCCTGTAGATTTGAACAAACCCTAGAACTTTGAAATATTCTGTTTAAGTTTCTACTGCAATTAATTTTTACCTATCATAAGTAAATGACCTATTAAAGGTCTAATACTTAATTGTTGGTCTTAAAAATCAAAATAATCATAATCCTTTATTCACGAATTTGTTATATGGTGTGAAAAATTGAGAAACTGTTTGAGAAAATAATTCATTACTTAGCACTCCCGAGTGACGCAAATGATTAAGGCTCATGGAGGCTGATTGCCTTTTTCTCTGTCATTCTGTCTTTAGTATTTTTAGAGAATCCAAAAATGAGATTAATTACCATACATTTCGAATGAAAACTTTATCAATTAAGAGCTTTAAAGTAGCAATGATATCTACATAACTCTGTCATATAATCTCCACAGAAACAGAAGTTAGTAAAGTATACAAAATCCTGCAAGTCATGCTCTGAAGATATAGTGCACTAGTTTTCAAGACTATTAATAGTATCGATGGAAAAGAGATAAATATTTACAATCAATTTAATCAAAAAGCACCCACAAATGTCGTCATTGCAGACATTTACTAAAGAAAATATATAAGAAGACATTAAAATACACATATAAAGGAGAAAGAAGAATCAAGTAAGACAGAAAAAAATAACACAAAAAATGAACAAAAGAAGAAGAAGAACTGATACAAATACTTTGGAATGCATTTTAAACTGCATACTTGAATATCCGCGAAAAGAATATGCGTAAGAGCTAAAAATAAATATAGGCTTTGTAATTTGATTACATATTAATCGATATAAGGGCCATCATCAAATTTAGGGCCAAAATTTGCAAATTAGATGCTCGAATTCGATTTAGACTAGTGTATTATCAAAATTATCATATTAATTTCATCATAACTGCATAATTTAAGATACTATGCAAGCTTGTAGGGCAACCAGATGCAAGATATCATAAAAATATTGATAAGATGAAAATGGGACACAAAATAATTGAAATCTTCAAAAAAATATATTTCTTATTCTTAGCTTTACAAAAATCCATGTTGTTATTTTTTTGTTAATTTTGTTCATTAACAAGTTATTTCTTGATTGTCGTTAAAGCATACATTTACATTCCGGTTGTTGTTAAGAAACAGAACAAAAATCTGTCTGTGTATTTTACTTAAAGCACATATATACGTGTGCATATTTCGGCCTCTGAGACTGAGACGAGTTTATTCTCTTTTACTCTTTATTTTTTTTTTCTTTCTCTCTGCACTAGAGTCACATGTTTATTTGCATCATTTAACAACTGATTAGAGGATTCTATTTTTAGAAATGAAAAAGTATATATTCAACTAAATGACTCTGCAGCTAACTGAAATTGAAAATTAAATTGATGCTGTGAATATATTTTTATAAATTTAAATTACGTTTATTGTTATTTATAGTTTCTCATCAGCACTGAGACATTTACTTACGAATGTACACATTATGTCTTTATTCTAATAGGAAGCGCGTCTAATAGTTCAATAATAATGTCGAACATCGGAAACAATTTATACTCATGTCTATAAATAGAATAATGTATGCAGAGAAAATAAAACAAGTTAATAATTCATGACGCATTACAGGTTGAGATGCATAAATTTTTTAATGGTTATTACTACTTCAACTATTCAAATTCAGTTGCCAAATGCATGCAAATTTTAAAAACAAGCAATTTTTTTTAATTAATTTGTGTATTTTTCTGAGTATTTTAGAGATTTTGTGCCCAAAATAGATGCTAGAATCTTGCCTTACTATTTAAAAAATTTGATATAGCTGGCACGAGTAGAGAGGTTTATTTGGATTTCAAGTCTTAATATCCAAACAGACAATGAGCATTCACATTAATGACCATACTCAATTTTGCGAGCATTCTCTTGTGCATGCTCCTTGAAATTGAGTGTTCAATATTCATATTGAATTATTGACCATCCATAAACTATGCATTTACTTAAAGACAAAACGCTCTTAAGTTTCCATCCCTATTCAAAAGTAACAACGTAAAAATATTAAATTAAAAGTTATTGATTCGTGTCAGAATGTCATTTTTTATGATAAATTGGCATCAATATCGCGATGTGATCGCTTTGTCGTCTCAATTATCATTTAGCTGTATAGCAACCAGTCTATTAAGATCTACAAGTAGTATACGCTGTGAAGATGAAAAATGAATTTGCGCCGTGATAAGATCACTTTAAATGACTTTGACGATTGTGATCGGAGTCAGTAGAGAAAACAAGTCTCGTCTTTATCACATTGGAATAATTTTATAAATTCATTGTGACTAGGCTTGAGCTCCTGCATTAAAAAAAAAATCGAAAAGAGGTTCAATGTCTCTAATTCATTTTGACCGTAATTATACGTCTGTAGAACTTTGTAGAAAGTCTAATTAAAGAGTAAATATCTGTGCTTAAATTGACCAGACAAAATTTCAATATTTCCTCATACTTATTTTCTTATAAATCATGTTTCAAGCATTTCGTTTTCAAAATAATGAACATGAAAATTGGCAAAAATTCTATTTAGTTGTACCTAAACTGTCGAATATTTGACAAATGGAAATTTCCGTGTTATTTGAGTCTTTTACGTCAATATTCTTAAAACTTTTCTCATCCTTTTTTTTCTAACGTGTTAACGCCTTCAATTAGCACAGAGATGTAAATCCAGAAATTAAAGCACAGCAGATACGTCATACGCAAATAATCTTAAGAAAACATTGCATTATTTTATTTAACAAAAAATTGTGTAGATAAGAAAAGGAAACAGTAAGTGATACAAGCTTAATTCAACAAAAAAATCTAAATATTCTCCTACGTATATTGATACATGAATTATGCAAATTAAAAATACACACAATGTGTTAATTTGACAAAATCTACATGCATGACGAAAGCAAAAACAGAAGTTTGTCTCATTTATCATTTGAAAATTTGATTTTTGTCAATATTTTGAAAGGGTGTAGCTGCAGAAAATTGTGAACTTTTTTTTCTTGTATTTTAACGATTATAAAAATATCTCAAGACTACCAACTTCTTCTCGAAATTGATGAGGGAATTAAATCTTATTTTAGCGTCAGTTTTGATAACCTTTCTCAGATTTTGGTTCCAATTTTAATTCATTTTATTATTAAAAAGTTTATATTTAGATTCTATTTTGTATGCGCTTCATTCACTCTGTATGAGCCTCTTTTACTTTAAAATACTATATTTAGGAACAAATTTATTAGTAAACCAAACACAGGCTTCAATTTTTATCACATCATATTTCTTAGAACTACAAGATCTAAAAACACCGCATTACTAAAAACTTGACATTTGACAGAAATTAGTTTTTTTTCTGTTTTTTGCTTCAAGTGCTGGTCAGTGCTGGCATAATTTACTACCAATTCATAGATTTAACATTGAAATTACCAGATTAGAAAAAGGCAAGCCCGTAGGCAAAAACGGAGACAGATTTGTCGTCTGTGCCTGCCACAGAAAATTCTAACTTCAGTCCATCTCGTTGTTGTTGTACTTACCTACTTTCTTACTGCAACAATGTTCCTATGTGGAGCTTAGGATACAATAAAAGCTTTCCATCTGACTATGTTGCTGGTTCTGTCACCTAGTTTGAATGAATTGTCTATGTGCACATTAAACTGATATCCCTTCATCACTGTTCTGCCTCAAGAAGGTTGAGAAGCTTGGAGCTCCTTGTCACCATTTTTCTTGTGGATTCCATCCAAGGACGGTATAGCTAACCGACTGTTATTGTACTCTAAATCAATTTTTCCTGCAATACTTGACGGTATGCTACACTAGTTTTATATATTTTAAGTCGTGTGCGGTTAAGGTTATTTTTGATGTAATTTATAAAATTGCCGAAACCATTGACAATAAATGACAAATTCATGTTGAATAATAATTTAATAGAGTGAGAATAACATCAAACTCTAAGCTTAAATTGTTATTATTCATATAAAAATACAATAATAATAGATAGACAATAACTACAAAATCGTGACCATGTAAAATATATTTGGTCGAATAAAAAGTAAAAACATAATTTAAGTGTCTATTATTTACCATTTAAATAATTCAATAGATGGCTCTTAAGAACAATTAATCACATAAGAAGGTTTATTTGCTATTTGAAAGTCGATTTCATACTTTTTAAGTTAATGACCCACTTATTACATACCACAATACAACTTGAGGATTTTATCATATTAAGACACTAGGAATAAGGACACAAATCCCAGGGATAAAGTTTAATAAAATATAAAATCATCCAAAAATCTAAAATAAGAATAAAAGCTCTGAATAACCAGCTACAAGTATCTCCGTTATCATGTCTGATTCAGTAAATGATCATAGCATCATCACAAAACATTTATGGACTGTACGTTAACAAAACAACAAAACAGAATGAAATAATAAATAAGCTCATGAAGGAGATGAATAAGAAGAAGAAGTTGAGAAGGCGAATATATGATTTCAGTCTATTTTTAGAATGAATAATATCATAATAAAATGTGTATACAAAAAGAGTGTAAAATAAATGACCTTGTTTCATTGGAATTGTGTATATACGATTTATTTTCGTTGTCGCTTGGTATTTTACTATAGCTGGACTCGTAGAAATTCGCTCAGCAAAAATTATATTTTGTTCTTATCTACTCTGATTGCACGAATAATTAAATTAAATTTGTTAGTCAATATTGAATTGTAATTTTGTTGCTTAATGTGAGTTAATTTCAAAAAATTGTCAAACTTGCCAATTAAATTGTGGAAAAAGAGTTAATTGCTTAATTCATACTTAATTCAATTGCTGATGATACTGCAAAGATATCGGTGTTCATCACGCAATGTCAATGGCTGTTATTACTATTAATATACTCAATTGTGGTAATTAATATCATGATTACCGTATCATAGACTTCCTCTTGATGCTATTTTTATCTTATGATTTATTTTTATTTCATACTTGGTATGCGGCAAGATTCATATGCAGTATACACGCATAAAGCAATGCAATGAGATTCTATATATGTAATCTTCTCTATTACTTCATTCACGCGCTTTTTATATCCCACTACTTTACTATCACTAATACACACCTTGCTTATGTACCCACTTAGTATTGTATTATTTAAGGGTCATTTACTCATCTCGCTTATTATCTATTGAGCATGCATATGAAATATCATCTCATGTTGTTATTGTGACTGTTATTTTTCAAGAATGTTTGATGTCGTTGATATAAGGGAACGTTCGGAGATCATGTAACGCTTAGAAAAGAAGGGAGGGGGTCAATTCGGGATATTCTTAACATTCAAATGTTTCGTGTTTTATACGTGTTTATCCATAAAAGTTCTAACGTTCGGTCTGTTAAATTAATATTTTCCCATCAAGTTTACCGGGGATAGTGCTAATCAATGTTAAGAATAGAAGCATATCATGGCCGTGAAGCAGCACGACACGTTGAAAAGTTTAATAAAAATCAAATTCTATACGCAAAGTTCTCAAAACAATTCAATATAACTTTTGCGTTTTACTTCTAATTCTTAATAATTTAGTGAATCCACAACCTTCATAACTTTAATTCACTTCCATGTAAACGATTCAATAAAATAGAAACATAAACCGCAACAAATAAAGGGTCGACCGTGAATGAGTAAACATTTAATTGTAATTAAGAGAATTGTATAAAATTGTCGATAATCCAATTGTTTAGAAAAAGAAGTAAGCATACAACCTCTTTTCTTTTTGTAGAAGACTGAATTGTAAACGGCCGACCTTTTCGTTTCGACCAACTGTTTGCCAACATTATTTAATTGAAAATCGAAATATATTGAAATAAGGTGGAAAGAAGAAAAATTAAAAAAGAAGTGAATTAAATGAGAAATGCTCTGTTTGCTGAATACTTTAGAAAGTTTATCGTAAATTTTATTTTTATTTCGCTTAAATATCGTCCGTTAAATATTGATTAGGAAGGAATTTATGGCGCATAAAGCATTTTTGTAGTATTGACTCTTATTGCCGATGTACGTACGATTAGCAATTGCTAAAAATATTTTATTAATCACTAAGAATTCCCAAAAAAATCAGAAAAATTCATAGGATGTGAGAACCTGTATTTACTTTTATAATGCTGTGAGACAGACTGTTATAGCTTTCTTAGTAATTCCTTTTTGGATTAGAAACTTGCAGAGAATTTGACATTTACTTAACAAAAATTTAGGTAATATTTAAATATGAAGTGAATCGGAAATTCTTCAAATTCTTTATATAACAAGTCACATGAATAATTTCTTAATTAGCCAAAAATAACAAAAGAAAAAGGAATTTTATAAACTGAATGTTAAGTCAGTGGCAAGCTCTTGTTTAAAAATTTTTATTGACGTATACATTTGTTTTAATAAATGTTTGAGTATAGGATTATTGAATTTATTTCATTTCCGGATTGAGTCAGTAGTTGATGTATGTTATATGAACATTAAGCAACGACAATTATTAAATTAAATTTAAAAGACTTAAAATTAGAATTTGGTCAAGAACTGCAGATTTGCGCATATAATATGCAGACCTACAATTCTTGACCGAACTCTAATTTTCTGGGATGTACCTTATAGGTAGGTCGTTCAAGACTATTTGATTGTCTACATGTCTATGTTGTCCGTAAGCCTGCATTTTGGACGAGTTCTTCTCTATATTCAGTAATTTTTAGCTAAATATTTCGATAACATACTTCCTGTTCTAAAAATGTGAATTGTCCATACACACATATCATATGACATTCTTTTGAAACATTTATGTAATAATACAGGATTAAGAAATATATACAGCACATTACCATGAATTTACATTAATCTGTAATATTCTACGCATTTAAATGCAACATTGTAAGAACAATGAAATGTTCAATGCTGTAAGGCACTCTACAATAAAGCAATAAAAAAGCTTTAGTCCATAATTACTTTGTGTCATGTTTGACATCAGCATCTTCCTTAAAAGTGCTTGAAGGGTTATTGAATCATCAAAATCAGAGTGAAGAATAAAAAGCAGAAAGAGATCAACACAACACAAAATCCATGAATGAAATTCAATTCATCCAGACCTATTCATCGGAGAACGATCGCCGAAGTATTTTTTTGTGTGTTTGTTTTTTTATTTTTTTCTTCGTTTTGCCTCGCGGTCACATACTAAGCATAAGGTGGCACAACGTTTTCTTATTCCATATATACATACTCATACTCATTTTTTTGCCTTTAAAAAACCGGAATGATAAAAATAGACTTAAAGTCTTTTTTTTTGTATTTTTCAATTTAACATTTTTTTATCGAAATAAAAAAAAAAAAAGTTAAGAAGAAGCGGAAAGCAAAGCATCACAAGAAAAAGCCTCTTGAGAGATTCTTGTTGTGTCGAGTTGTCGTGCGTGTCGTATGTTAAAGTAGAAAGATCTCTCTCAGTTCGTAAATAAAAAAAAATATTCTTAACTGAACAACAAAAAGAAATGAATGAAACCTTATTGGATATAAAAACAGGAATTTCTTGTGATTGGCGCCAATTGATAGTGTGCGGATTTCGATAAGGTGTTTAATGAATAAAAATGAAAAATCTGCATAAAAAATTAACAGAAATGTGAAGACGTAGTGAGATTATCGAGAGGTGGACTATAAATAAGAGGATCTTGATGTCTAACTGTTGCTCCATTGATTTTTTTTTCTTCTAAACTTTATTCTCTACTTCTACAGACAAGTTGTTTTTCTCCTATTCTATTGATACTTCTGATTGAATGACCATCCCAATGACTTCGCTAATGCTTGACGGTCAACAATGTTGGTAATTTGTTTCTCACAGTTAAATCAACGAGAAAGACGTAACCGGTTAAATCGCCAGACTCATTTTGGCGCATCTTTTCTTAAACATAAGTTGATTTCAACAAATTGGCACTGTGTCTTTTAATGCTTAAATAATTAATTACAAAAATAACTTTACATTTTTACTAAGTATTACAAAATAATCACTGATACGTATTTAGTTCATGTATGGTGATTCTCAGATTAAAATATGCTGGATTTCTCGCTCATTAATGCTTCTTAGCAACAGAAGATCTTGGCATATACATATACATATTTGGCTTTTTTCCGTTGCTAAAGCGCCCCAGTAGGCACATGACAACACATAAAGAATGTTTGAAATCAGCTTAATCCTTGCCGTTTGTAAAACAAGCTAAGTAGTGAACAAACCCGAGAAGCATCGTATTTTCGTCGTAAAAATGAGTCGTAAATTGGCCATCGGTGCCGTCAGGATACTTCGCGTCTTACCGTTAATACGTCGACGTATTGGTGCCCTAGTGAACACGATGACTGTTCGAGAAGGTTGAATTTTCAACCAATTGAATCTACCGGAATGCTGACTGAGTATGACAAATAATTCGCTATATGATCCGTCACACATATTTATGCATTCACAATTTCTATTCATTCACAGTTTGTGCTCTTACGGCGCATTCATATCTTTCCCAAACTTTGCAATTTAGAGCTCCTTTCTACTCACTAAAAACAAACTCAAGAAAAAGGAATTTTAATACACAGATTCCCATCGTTTCTTTTCTTCATCTCTTTCATTCCTTCTCACAGCCGTTTTATGTATATAAATCATAAAATTAATCCAATCACAGTTTGTAGATGAAAAAAAAAACTCAAGAGACACAAACTCACAAAAAAATTTCATGCAGAAAACGATGGAAAAATTTGAGAATCATCAGAATAGGAACATAAGTATAAATGGCTCATTTGCATACTTTATTTGTATTGTGCAATCTTTTCATTTATTATTTTCTCATCATCTCTTGCTTCTTGTTCTCTTAATGCAAAAAAATTTAAAACAGAAAAAAAGGCTTTGAGGCTCGACTGTTTAGATTTTCTTTTACTTCCTTTCCTTTTTATTGATATTGTAACATTATAATCGGAACATAAGATTTATATGAAGAATATGTGGACTAACAAATCCGTCAGCTTTATTGGCATTTTCAATCCAAAACGACCCAGAATTTGCTATCAAAATTTTGTTTGCGTGACGAATGTCTTGACTTCGTCTTGACATATTTCAATTCTTTTTATTACGGCCTGATTTGGAAGCTTTTCGAGAGCTACTTGATCGAGCTCGAGCTCGACTAACATTTCTTGATCTGGATTGTGATCTCATCCTTCGTACTCCTGAGCGTTTCTTCTGCAAAATTCTTGGATTTTCCTCTTGTGTTGGGTTAGAATTGACATTCCGAGTCTGTCTTTCAGTTTGTGCCAGAAAATCACGATCAACTATTGGCGCGTAAATTAGGGAATCTGTCATTTCTATAGAGTTTGTTGAATCTTCAGAATGGTCTGTGGACGAACCTGCTGTAATTGGATAAATATTAAACGACATTAATCTTTAAAATTTAAGTGTTAAAATAAGAAATAAGGCTTACATTTTCTAGATTCAATATTCGAACTTTCAGAGGCATCCATTTCTTGATGATTTGCAGCTTTTTAAGGAATTTGATGTTTAATGTTTGAAAATTCTTTGCAAAATGATTTTTACTCAAATGCAATGTGAACTGCGATGCTTAAATTTAAAAGAAAAGTATTTTTAGAAATTTGAAATAAGAACCCGAACAGACAACGAGCATACTCAAGAATATGCTTTCAAAATTGAAGATGCTCAATTATACTCAACAGCATGCTCATTTGAGTGAATCAGAGGAATTTTTGATTTCCTTGATTTTAAGAATATTTCACATTCAGATCTAATTTTAGGAATTAGAAGTCATTTATTAAAACAAACAGGATGTTTTAAAAATATAGTATGATTTATAATAGAAGATCCCTGTTCTATCCAAATGAAAATGTCTCTCATATCCTATTGAAAATGATTCATTCATTACTTTAAATGACAGTGTCTGCATACTCATATACTCGTGAGCTATATTATTCTGTTGAAATCATTAAAATTAATTTCCATATTGACCGGAATCAATGGACACATAAAAATGAATAGCCGAATTTTGTGAATAAGAGGAAAAGAAGAAGAAAGACAAAATAAAGTTTTTAGCATAAGAAAACAGATGATGACATCATTCTATGATTAACATAAAATAATTTAATGTCATTTTCTTATATTTTCAGCAATTTTTTGATATTTTTTATTCGTATGATCGAGAAAGGCCCCGCATCATTGCCGCATTGGGGCCATGTCTGTACTACGAACTATTGTCATAAATTTTGTGGCAATAATACTTATAATTGCCACTGTAGAATTAGTGGATGGAAGTCACTTAAAAACAATATTAAATGTCGGTTACCTGACAGCAATCAAAGGCGATCTTAAAGATCGCCAGGGTCTTGCCATATCTGGTGCAATACAAATGGCACTGGAAGAAATCAATAATGATACAAAAATTTTACCAAATGTAACATTAAATCTTAAATGGAATGATACGAGAGGTGATACAGTAATTGCTACACGTGCCATAACTGAAATGATATGCGATGACGTATCAGTTATTTTTGGACCGGAAGGCACCTGTTATGTTGAGGCAATTGTAACGCAAAGTCGAAATATTCCCATGATAGCTTATGTAAGATTTTATAATGTGCTTCTCATTTTCGTCTACGTGCTTGACACTCTCATTTCCATATTTTATTTTTTCTTTTCTCCTTCCTAATAGAAATGTTCAGATTTTCAAGCTTCAGCAATTCCAACATTTGCAAGAACAGAACCTCCCGACACTCAGGTGAGTCATTGACATTTTATAATGAAATCATTTTAATATTAATGACCATCGATTTATCTAGATATCAAGCAGCCAAAAATAAACATTTTTTTAATATATATTATATGCTTTTTTTTTAAAACTTTCGTATTTCCAAACAAAAAATTCAGGTGACCAAATCAGTTATTTCACTGCTAAATTACTATCGATGGAGTAAATTCACAATCATTTATGAAGAAAAATGGGAAAGAGTTGCAGAATCACTGACTCAACAAGCAAAAGCACACAATAAAACGATCAATCATAAAAGGCAGGTGGTCGATCGTCATAAATGCTGTGAGAATAATATGGACTGTTGTAGGCCAGGCTATTGGTACAATGTATGTCGTTTCTTCTTCATCAACCTTTTAAAAAAAAAATATCATTTCATTCACTAACTTATACACAATGAATAAGATCTCACGAGAATTGACTTCTTCTGATTCTCCTTCTTTCACTCTCAATGGGCTATAAAATAAAGAAAATGTAAATTGAAAGACTTAAAAAGAAATCAAAAGAAACGTCTTGTGTTGTCTAAGGATGCTATTAAGGCATAAAACGCATTTTCGGAAATAATTTTGAATTTGTTGATTTTGACTGCTGAATTTTGATTGCTGAGCTTTGCTCATAAACTTCTGTAGATCAATATCTGAAATTTCAATTGTGAGGTCTAAGCTGGATGTTTAATTTTCGATTTTTGTTTTCAAGGCAAGAACTCCAAAATTCACATTACAATAGTTAACCCTTATTTTGGAATAACATCCCGAACAGGCAAGAACCATGCTCATGAGTATAGTCACAAAACTGAGCATGATCAATTATATTGATTGAGTATACTCATGAGCACTATCATTTAAGTTAGTATGCTCATTATCTGTTAGGGACCTCTCAGGGTATCTTACCCTAACAGGCAAAGAGTATGCTTTTCCCTTACAGAAAGCCAATGTGTCAAACTCTAGCTCAAGACCCTCATCCTTCTTTCAATATTAACCATCATATAGACCCAAAACGAATATTGAATCTTTTTCTTATCGTGATCAGCAGCCACGATAATCTGATCAATAATCTTGCATCTTTAGTTAATTTCGCTATTATCAAAATTGAAACAACACATTTTTATTATATAGTTAATTTACAAGCACAACATATGCTTATTAAGAATAAGAATGGAAGGAAAAGAAGTTGTTGATCATCAACAATCCATCGTCATCAGCAGAATGACGAGCAAAAAGAAGAAATCATTTTTTGAAATATAAATTAAAACATTTCGCGTGTTGTGTGTGTGTTTTTTTTTGCATGCCGCTCGCGCTCTTAATCATTAAGCTTTGAGTTGCCTATTTAACATATTTTATTTTATTCTCTCCATTCCCGTCCATAATGAAATAATTAAAAAACCAGATCATTCAGAACACAATGAATGGAACGAGAATTTACATATTCTTGGGAACACCTGATGCTTTGGTAGACATGATGGGATCTATGGAGTCAATTCAGTTGTTTGATAAAGGCGAATATATGGTGATATTTGTTGATATGATGAGCTATTCTGCTGAGTAAGAAGTTAAATTTTAACAAAATAAATGGACTTTTTTATGAATTTTAATTTTTTTTTCTTTTTCTTTCTCTTTCCATTCCATTTCGACTTTCAGGGAGGCCAAAAAATATTTATATCGACTCGATCATTTCAGTAAATATAAGTCATGCAATGAAATCGAAGGATTTACAAAGAGAGCTAGAAGTTTAATTGTCGTCGTTAGTACCCCACCGACTAAAAATTATGAAGAATTCACTGCCAGAGTTCGAATCTTTAATGAAAGACAGCCATTTGAATTCCGAAATCCAAGCTTTCCCAACAAGCAATTTGTTAAATTCGTCTCAATCTATGCTGCATACTTGTATGATGCAGTTAAATTATATGCAAACGCATTGCACAAATTGCTTAAGAAGGAGGAACATGTGCGACCGTTAACAGATGATGTGATAAGAGAAATTGCAAGCAACGGAACTGCCATCATAAATGCCATAATTCAAGAGAAAAAATATCCAAGTAAATTAATCACTTTTTTTCTATATAGCTATTAAGCCTACTGATTTATGAAAATTAACGAATAAATAATATCAGATAAGAGTGTAAATTGATCTCAAGGAATACTTAGAAAAATTAAAGACTGTTGTCAAGGGGTCATTTACTTATTGCATAACACGAAACATTCTGTCGAGTATTCGCGACGTCTATCCACAACATACTGTCCTCCTTTGCTAGTGTTTGAAAATATAAAAGGCATTAAGATTACCAATTTCTTTGGATGTTGCGTCTGCTTTCCAAAGCTGTCAGTGACCAAATAATACCTAGACTTGGCAAATAATTGTTCAGTTCAAATAAATGCAAAGTTGGGCAAAAACATGGTTTCGATCGGATCATATTGAAATGTCGCCAAGTGGTAATCAGTTGTCGTCTCGTCGCTGTGATGGCAACATCTCATTATGTGCTGATCGGAGGTTGAACATGATAAAATACTTTTCAAATCATAAAATATGAGCTATTAGCTCAGATACGTTAAAACAATTTATCAGATCAAATCCCTAAAATTGTTACTAGACCCAGAAACAAAGCAATAAATTTGTCAATTGTGTATGACTGCTTTCAAGTACGTCCTCGAATTGACCAACTCAACCTAATATTATGAATTATTATGAATTAAAAAGCTTAATAAGTGAACGACCCTATATCACAGTGGTGGGCAACCTTTGTGCCACAAAATAATATGAACCACATACCATATGGGTTTTAGGTTCTAGCTTATCACCAAGGTGTGCAGCGGCATCAAAAAGGTTGCTCACCACTGCTATATCATATGAAATATAAAACATCAAACTAAGCAAAATTGTCCTCTAAAAAAAGTATCTCAAATTTAACAGGTGTAACCGGCGCTGAAATTTGGATGGATGAAAATGGAGATTCGGAAGGAAACTTCTCAGTTTTAGCACTTAAAGAGTCACATTTCTCAACAAAAGATTCAAACTTTACATGTGATCGTCATATGGTAACTGTCGCTACATTTCAAGGTCGAAATAACAACAATTCTCTTCCAGTAAGTTCTAATTGATCTTCATCTGTTCAATTCCAATTATACCAAAGCTTAAATTCATTTAGGAATACAAATTCAACAATATTCTGCGTATTGATTGGCCAAGCGGTGTGATTCCAACAGATGAACCGCAATGTGGTTTTATGAATGAGCAATGCATAAAAGATGACAGGCATGTCATTTCAATGATTATTGCTGGCACTTTAGGTCTCATTTTATTCTGTTCGGTTGTGGTAACAATAAGTATTTATCGGAAGTGGAAAACTGAGTTGGAAATTGAAGGATTATTGTGGAAGATTGAGCCACACGAGATCAAAGGATATTTTAATAACGATATTGTTTCATCGCCTAGCAAAGTAAGTTAAGGATTTAATTTGATGACTATGCTGCTTACTATTGATATTTAATCCCGTTAGCTTAGTCTTGCAAGTGCAGCCAGCTATGGATCAAGATATCAAGTTTGGACTACTACGGGAAAATTTCGTGGTGTAATTGTAAGAATAAAAGAACTGAAATTTTCAAAGAAAAAAGACATGTCAAGAGAATTGATGAAGGAATTCCGAACATTACGTGATCTAAGACACGATAATATAAATAGTTTTATAGGTACGAACTTGATAATATACCTAATAACATTTGATTAATGAATTGACTTATTGATTACATGTAGGAGCTTGTGTTGAGCCCATGAGAATTTTACTAGTCACTGATTATTGCGCTAAGGGAAGTTTATACGATATTATAGAAAATGAAGATATAAAATTAGATAATTTGTTTATTGCATCATTGATTTATGACTTAATCAAGGTAAATTGAATTATTATTTTTAAAGCAGTTCCATAGATACTGATCCATTTTAATTGTCCAATAGGGTATGATCTACATTCACTCATCAACAATGGTATTTCATGGAAATCTCAAGTCATCAAATTGTGTCATAACGTCGCGATGGATGCTACAAATTACAGATTTTGGATTGCATGATTTACGGCATTGTGCAGAGAGTGGATCTGTGGGAGAGCATCAATATTATAGAAGTAAGTATACAAAATATGCTTAAATTAGGGTTCGTCTGAAGTTGCAGACTCAGAGTTGCAGCCTTGGACAAACTTTAAGGAACAACCCAAAACTGCAGGCATACGCATCTGAAATGCAGCATAAATTCCTTTACTTAATCTATATTTCTCATCAGGTTTATTTTGGAAATCTCCTGAGCTTTTACGTAATCCAAATATTTACGGTAGTCAGAAAGGTGATGTATATGCATTTGCCATAATTCTCTATGAGATATGCGGAAGAAAAGGTCCCTTCGGCAGTACAGATTATGAACCAAAGCAAATTATTGATTTAGTCAAAGAAATTCCAACCGATGATAAGCCACCATTTCGTCCCGACATGGATTGTCTATTAGATTCTGATAATTGTCCTGATTATGTTATCAGTTGTATACAAGATTGTTGGAATGAAAATCCAGAACTTCGTGATGATTTTCCCACAATAAGAACACGACTGAAAAAGATGAGGGATGGAAAGTCGAAAAATATCATGGATCAAATTATGGAAATGATGGAAAAGTACACAAATAATTTAGAAGATATTGTGAATGAACGTACACGCTTATTGTATGAAGAGAAGAGAAAGACAGAAGATCTTCTTAATCGAATGTTACCACAATCTGTTGCTGAACGACTTACCATGGGACACGGTGTTGAGCCTGTCACTTTTGATGCTGTAAGTCATCATACTTGCTTTTATTGCCTTTATACTAATCCTTATGTATTGCAGGTTACGATATACTTTAGTGATATTGTTGGATTTACCCAACTATCAGCTGAAAGTACACCTCTTCAAGTTGTCAATTTTCTGAATGACCTCTATACAATCTTTGACAGAGTCATAAAGGGCTACGACGTATACAAAGTTGAAACTATTGGTAACTAGACTAAGGAACTGATTCCAAACATTCAATTAACTGTTCATATTCAATTCTAGGTGATGCCTATATGGTAGTTTCCGGTTTGCCTATCAAGAATGACGATCGTCATGTTGGTGAAATTGCATCGATGGCTCTTGATCTACTTCAGGCTGTAAAGAATCACAGGATCGCACACAGACCGACCGAAACACTTAAATTAAGAATTGGAATACATACGGGACCAGTTGTAGCCGGTGTTGTTGGACTAACAATGCCAAGATATTGCCTTTTTGGCGATACAGGTATGCTGTAGAATTGTTATAAGTTAATCAAGTTCATAAACCTTTTTTGTATTATCTCACAGTGAATACAGCATCAAGGATGGAGTCATGTGGCGAGCCATTAAAAATTCATATTTCACCACAATGCAAAGAAAAATTAGACAAATTAGGAGGCTATATAACAGAAAAGCGTGGCATAGTATCGATGAAAGGAAAGGGTGATGTTGTGACTTATTGGCTTATAGGTATGCTGCTGGCTGCTTGCATTCTTGGGATTTAAAACATTTTAATTGTTATCTTTTTATAATCTCCAGGAGCCAACGAATGTGCCATTCAAAAACGAAACGTTGATTTAAGAGACTTACCACCGCCATTATTTTGTCGACCTCGAAAGAGTCCCAAATATATTAGTGACTCAAAGCAACCGTCAATATCATGTATTACAAATTTCGGTACATCCGATAATCGAAGTATTCTTTGTGAGAGTCGGAGACAGTCAAATGCACAACGGAATGATAACGATGGTGCTTATAGTCTCCAAGGATCACATCGAGACTCATCCTCACCATTCATATCAAAGCCAAGGAAGTATGATATGACACCACTTTATATCAATAATAATGACACTGAAATGGGTTGTGTCAATGACACGACAGATGATTTGAGACGAGATACCATGAATGGAAGTGGTGAGAAACCGTATGCTATGGTTCGACCTCAACAAAATATAACAAATAGTTCAAACGATGATATTAGTAAGTTGGAAATTCCAGATTACGTGACTGATTTAATGATCGTGACTTTTAATTTTTTTTACGCGCTTCTTTTGATGTTTTTTCTTTTTCTATCCACCTGTTTATGCTGTTCTTTTGTTTAGATTAAATTCATATTTAACATACATCCGTATTTTTCGGACTCATGATTGTCATCTCTCATTTCAGGTTCATTAAGGCCATTTGAAGACCACAGTAATTTTAAAAAGAGCTATTCGCTCGATCCCTTTCCAGTACCCGATCATCATCAAATAAATAAACAGAACAACGAAAATTTCCGTAAACGTAAGAACAACGTAAGTGAACCTCTTAAAACAGTCAATGGTGGAGTTATAACATCATCACGAACCCAAAGATCTGATCACATACCACTTTTAAACAAGAATATGAAACGATGGCATTCGTTAGAATTAGAAGCAGTTCGCACTGATATTGATCATGAAGAAAGTAGTGGCTGTGAAGAAATTATTGGTACTAAAAAGTCATTAGGTCGTAACATTAAGTCATGGTTGATTGGAATATTTCAAAATCAAAGCAGAAGTTCCAATGGACAAAATGGAAGTGGTTTGCTTTCACAACAGACATCAAGTGCAATTGTTAGGAATAGAGCAGATAATGAAAGTATGAGTGTTGTGTGAACAAAACAAATGGATAAAAAAATCTCTTAAAATTTAAGATGTGTGAATTAAAATAAAAATGAAAATATGTGTACAAGTCGTAGATTTCTTAAATCCAAACTTATTTTTTTTTAATTCCTTTTCTAGGCGAATTTATTTGAGTTTTTTAACTTTACAGGATTATAATTAATAACACATACGATATTTGTGATTGTTCTTCTTCAACACCTTAATCCAGTTCCTATTGCCATAAATGTTCCGAAAGTCCCGCCACCTTGCACCATCACTTTGCCTACATTATTTACTAATTCACGTCCTCTAAGTCCATATCTGAAGCAAAAAATAACAAAATTGTAAAATTGATACTGAATTGCGTAATTTGTTCTTGCCGGAAAGATCCAGCAACTTTTAAAAATTTTATGTTTTTCACTTTGATTTCTCACCTCAATGCTGAAAATCCACCAAATAGTGCACCACTTGCCATTCCAACACAAAATCCAATTGTAAAACCTGATATAAATAAGAAATAATTATGAAATGTCCTTAAATCCACAAAACACCATGAGTATTTACCATATTTCATTTTATCGAAGCAGCTAGGCTGAGATCCTTGTTGAAATGCATTACTTGGGACAGGCATTGTGATGAGGTATATTTGGCAGGTTGTATGAGTTTGATTAATCCGTAATTATTGTTAATTTTAATAAAAAGTCTTGTTCAAAACGACAGTAAACAAGTGCTTGAGAACCCTACACTTAGTTAAAACATTTATAAGGTTTTCGTGTTGAAATTTTTTCAAGTTCCATTCCCCTTGTTGTGTTTTGAAAAATAAATCAAAACATGCTTTGATGAAATTAATTATTTAGACGATAATAGAGAGTTCTGTAACGATTGTGTTAATTGACAGCTGAAAAAAATCAAACTTACCATCAGTGAATTAATTGATTTTGAAAATCAAGACCTGAAAAAGGAGTAATTGGCCATAAAGTTTTAAATGTAAGTATAACGAAATCTATTCTGATGCATTTAATTTCTTTAATATAGCAATTTTAATCCATTACAGTGCTAGATCCTGCATTCAAAATGAGCTTGATCAAATTGTTTAAAAACATAAAATTAGTAAATATCCAAAGATATTGTACAGCAATCCAAATAGTAACTCCGTCTGAATGTATCCAGTAAAAATGCTGATATCCTGGAAGAAACAAATCGTGAGCTTGTTCCCGGCGAAGATTTTCCAACATACTTCCCACCAACATTTAATTTTGCTGCATACGTGAATAAATCAGAAACACTGCAAAAGTTTGTTGAGCTTGGAGTGGATTTAAGTAAAATAGAGAAAAAGAAAGGACTTCCACAATTTTTAATGAGATTGGACTTTAATCGAGACGTCAGAAATCATCTATTATTGCTTCATGACTTAGAAATTCCTGCAGAATTATACGGCGAATTTCTAACAAAAAATCCTTTATTCTTCAAAAATTCTATCGAAGATCTTGAGACGCGCATTTATTATCTCCGGTCCAAGAACTTTTCAATTGAACAAGTCAGAACAATTGTATCAAAAGATCCATTTTGGCTAAACTTTTCAACAAAACGAATAGACAGAAGACTTGGTTGGTTCCAAAAGAATTTTGCACTAACAGGCGATGATGTCAGGTACTTAGCAACGAAATTTCCAAGAGTAATAACATCGCATTTGATGACAGTTCGAGAATTGAGTTTTAGTATTAAGGAAGAAATGGGATTTAACAAAGAAGAAACTAAAGCATTAATTTTAGCAGTTCCAAAAGTTTTAATGATGAGTAAGTATTAGGATGGTATAAAGTGCTTAGCTATGATTTACGAAATACCCATTTATATTACAGATAAAGACAGTCTGAATGAAAGGTTTAACTATGTTCACAACATTATGAAATTTTCACACGACAAGATACTTCAAAATCCACAAATCCTCAACACAAGACTCAGTCGAATCGAAAACCGCCATAAATTCCTCAAATTACTCAAGCGTGATCAATTTGATGAAAAATTACCTCGTTATGTATCACTTAAAGACATATATAGTGGTTCCGATGATGAGTTTGTAACACAAGTGTGCGAATCAACAATTGAGACTTATGATAATTTCCTTAAAACACTTTAGTGCAGTTAATAGCTATAAAAAAAACTGTGAGAAATTTAATTAGGCAATAAAACGATCGTAATAATGATTGTGCAACTTTGTCTTTGAGTTATTATTAATTCTCGCGGTATTAAATGTCGTGCTAAAAATACATTCAGCATAGCAAGTAGAGATTTTCACCTCATGCTGTTTTTTTACAATTAAAAAATATCCGTAAAGTCTGATGAGAACTGCAATTTTATATCAAGTGATAAAGTCCTTAACTGATGTTGGTTCCAGTGCATTCGTATGCATTTTATTGGAACTACATAAGAAGTCATTAAACTTAATTACTCAATCAACATTTTATTGATGCCATATCAAACCTTCTAAAAGACATCAAGACATATTTACAACAATTAAGAACCATACCTTGTATTGTAAGCATTGCTGATAAAATTATTTACTTACCCATGAGAACGATGAATTTGCATTTTTTTGCGCTGATGCTTTGTACATAAAAGAAAACATTGTATGTATGTTTATGTTGTAATAATCGTGATATGAGCACATTTTTTCCTCTTTCCATAGAGAATTTCCTTTAAAAGCTCGGAAAATTAAAATTCTCTTGGGCAATTAATTAAAGAAAGGAAGATACTGCTTAGGATAATGTTGTCCTGAGAGATTTATAAGTTAGCTCACTTTAGGAGATGAGTAATGTATTAATAATTTTTGATAAGGTTCATTGATATCAAGAGTTGAATTGGTTCTAACTTACTATGATACAGTAATCAGCTATGATCCATGGTCTCTCTTAGTTGGCTTCTGAAGCAGGCTCTTTCACTGGTTGCAAATTATCAATATCAAATGTAGCACTGAATTGATTCTAGTTTAGAGATTTTCTAATACAGCAGCTGATCATAATGGGATATAAAAGGTCTCAAATTAAGCTGCATAAAAGTTAATTGTCTAGAATTTGGAAAATTCTTGGATCATTTTTAACGGTAAAGTCAATTTTGAATGCACTCGCGAATATTCACCACTTGAGTGATAATTCACCATTTGAAAGACTAAATGTGGTTATGCGAGATTTAAAAGGGAATAAGCAGTCGGTCAATAATCTCATTCGGGAAGCTCCAATGCTCTGTTCAGAGCAGATTAATTGTTTATATTGTCATTCTGCCAAGTATGTAAGCAACTCAATAAAAGGCGTGCGACTAGAAATCGTAAGATTGTGATCTCGATTCTTTCTTTAGACAAGCTTTTGAATGACTTCTTCATTTTTCATTTTCTGCTAAATATTATGTATTGTTGATCTTTAATACTCCCAATGTTTGTCCAACTAACCAAATTGCTCACATTGAAAGTGCCGGATTTTTCTTCTGAACGTAACTTTTTCTCCTCTTTAACCGCGACCCATATCGCGCTTTCTCAGTCTCATCCTCCTTGTTAAACCACAGTTCTGATCAGTTAAACATAAAAAGTGCAATAAACAGTTTTAGGTGATTCAAATACATAATGGATCAACAATAAAAGAAATTACCATCAAATTATAATTAAAATTAATTGTATTTAAATATCCTCTCCCTCGCGGACACATTGAGAAGTGGAAAAAAAAATTTATAAAACGTATATAATTTTTTTATATTCACCTGAATTATTATTTACGAAGAGACCAATTGAGTCATAAAACGAATATTAATTTTCCACAGCCATAAAGTTCTCATTTAACAATTTCTTTTTTTTTTTTTGTTTTGCACATTCCATAGAGGCAGAAAAATATACGATACCAATAAAACAATTTTTCAATTATGGCCATCGTCCTCTCTCATTTCGGTATGACATTAAATGCCTGAACTTTAATTTCAAAATAAGTGACCCATAAAAATATATATTTATTAATTTGGCTCACTAAATATTTTTTTTTTGCAGTATTTTTCACTCAGATTTTTTTTCTGTGCTTCATTCTACCTACCATCTCACAATTGCTGCATTGATGGCTTTCAGGTTGCACATTTTTTTATGATACGAACATAAATTTCTTTTTTTTTGCCTCCCGTTTCAGTTTTTATTGATTTCACGATTCCTGAGTGCATTAATTTATTCATGACTTTTACGCAAGCAGCGATTTTTAAATTATTCAATTTGCATACATTTTAATGGACATTAAGAGGCATACCTGTCAGCATATTTTTCTTATTGAGATGCATATGAATCAGCTACTGTTAACATTTTTCTCTTTTTTTCGTCTATAGTAACAATGTTGGAATTAATTTAAAATTGTCACACTTATAATCGACAGAAATCTAGTTTTGGAATCGATTAATGCTTAAAGTTCCAGCACAAATTGAACTCTTTGTTGGTAAGGGAAGTTTAATTAATTTAATTTAGGTACTTAACTTGTTTTAAATTATTCCATGCCATTGGTAACCAATCAGTTTGCTTTGGAATCGTGTGATACAAACCAGTATACCGTAGTGGATGATTCACCTTGGATGCAGTATCTGAATCAAAAAATTCTCTAAAATGAAGCTGAAGAGAGCAGCGTACTACGGCGAACCACATTTTTCGCCGAAAAAATGGTTGAAATTTTCCTTCACGGTTTCGTCTGGGCCACTTTACGCCTTTACGTTAATGAGGCGATGCAGCGGTATCCTTGCAAACACGGTGTGTTTTTCGGTAAAATCGTAATTCCTTTTGGTAGTTCATTGCTTTAACATCTTCTTAACGTTATCGAATTCCCAAGTGACTTGTTTTTATGAATTATTTGCATGTCTAGATTAGTTGATCTATTCTTTGTTCGTAGAAATCAAAGTGAATGTTCCATAACCTGAACAGACAAGGAGAATGCTCATGAGCATATTCGTAAAATTAAGCATAAATTGTGTATCCTCATGATGACGCTCATTTAGATGAGCATGCTTATTTTTGGTTAGGATAAGACCCAGAGTTCAAAGTCGACTCTCATTTTGTATGAAAAAGTCGACTTCATGTAAAATTCAAGTCGATTCCGAGCTCTGTAAATCAAATGAAAAATTAATAAAGACATCATCATCAATATTCACATCCAAAAAATTCCCTTTAGAAACAAAATTATTTCAAAATCAGTGAACTTGATGTTAAATTGTCGGTGAAATTATGTATGACGTCATCATTAAAGTCTAAAACAACAAAGAAGAATGAGACATGCAAAACTTTAAGCTGTCTTGTCTGACACTTTCAGATGCTTATGGGGATTTATTTTTTTAGGGTAATTTAAATAATAAAAAATTTATTCCTATTATATGGAGATAGATGTAGATGTTATTAAGTCAAATAATCTTAATTCCTATTTTAATTTGGTAGTCTTGCTTGTTTCAGCATGCATGGTTTCACAATATTTCTTAAAATGGCATATAAGTCTATACTTCAAATTGTGATTCTAAAGCTGATTTATATGTCCAAATGAAGTTTTTGAATTAATGTCTCGGTAGGGACTATGCGTCAAACTGCATTTTTCGCCGTAAAGGTTGCCGTCAGAGCAGACGTAGCTGTGTCATAGCGAACACGGCGTGGTACACACATAGTCAAATATGTTGATTTACCAGATATCGAAAGGACATCTACCTTTCATATGCCGTAACCAGCCATGAAGAACAAAATCACAAAGAAGTTCTCTGAACGAAATGTTCAGCCATTATGCACATGAGTAAAAATATCTTAATTCCTATGTAAAAAATATCGAATGGTTAATAAGGATACCTTTAATTCCACATTTTCCCTGAAAATATCTAATGCACAATATATGAAAGAAATAGACTCAATGAAAGAGATGAAAAATGGTAAAAAGCATGACCTATCTGAATTATTAAAAAGGATAGCCAATCAAGTGGAAATTTTTCGGATGAAATGTGGAAAAATCTGGTAGAAAATGAATTGGAAGTGATTGATTAGAGCGCATATTTAAGGTTTTAAGGATGTTATTAAGGAATTGAATTATGCTTAATTAGACTGCTCATTTGGAATACAATACAGCTCAAATCATGCATTTCAAATTAAATTTTCAGAAGACTTGGCAGTTTCTCTATACTTTGGAACTTTGCTCAGTTGCCTGGTTGCCTGGTACAGCATGCAATAGCTCAATTCTCAAAAACAATACATTTTCAGCTAATTCCTTAAAAAACACAGCCTGCCAGATTTTTTATCTCAATGTTTATCTGTATATGAATCAGACTACGAATCAAATGAATGGCATACGGTATAAGTAAAGGTATAGGTAAGAAAAAATGAAGTGAGTGTTCAAAAGTTGAAAACATGGCATGGCAATAGCTGAGGGGTGAAAATGATTTTGAACATTTCTTGATTCAATAAATATTTTATTAACTTTCTCCGTGATTCATGAATATCTTAGTCAATTTTCGTAGCATATCTATCTACACCATAAAATGTTTAGAAAAGCTCAAGTCAATGACTGAAAAATCACTGCCATAGCTTCATGATGCAAACTTTTTCCTTTTTGATTAAACTTTACAATATATGGAATTTTCCCATTCGAGAGTTTTCATAATTTTTTTCCCGTTTCCTACTTCTTCACATATGTATGATCCAGGGACGTAGCCAGAAATGAATTTATGTTGAATTTTATTTGGGTTCCAAAAATAGATTTTGGAATTTTTTCACGATAAATCTCAGTAAATTGAAGAATTTTTTCAAATCAGGGTCTTGAGGGAGGGGTTCAACTCCTCTACCCCTGAATTGAGCCCTAATAATATGATCATAAACTTTTTTTTGTCTATGTTTATGTGGCTTCTACAGAAATGAGAGTGATGATGATGTTAAACCATCAAAAAGTTTAGTATAATTTTTTACAACGCGGAAACTTTCACGGTTGTTTTATAAATAACAAGTACACGCATGAATTTCAATCAGACTGTATGATATATATTTTTTTTTCGGGAAAATAAACTTTAAGAGCTCTTTATTGAAGCTGTATAAATAGCAATAGAGCTTGTGCTAAAATAAAACTATATGTGGTGTGCTGGCAGTATAGTACTTAATCTGAAATGTCGTGTCACATGTATGAGATTCAAGCAATGCATGAGTAAAGCCTCTGTGACCAAATGACATGCCAAATAGTTAGTTAAACCTTAATTTTGATAAGACGATGTGCAGCTTGATGTGCTATAAATAAATTACAAGCGACAAAAATAAAAAAAGGCTTTAAGGCTCTATAATGGTTGCTTTTATTAACACTAAATGGCCACCTCCTCAATTTGCAAGCCGTAAGGTCTTGATGCTCCCCCCACGCTTCCTAATGTCATAATGCAGTCTTTTTCATTTGCGTCACTTGCGATTGGAATCAAAAGTTGTCTTCAAACTGTCAATTAATTAGAAAGCACAAAATATTCCAATTTAGATTGGCATTAACACATTTCATCATGCAAATGCAACAAATTGTGTGCATCAAACTAACAATCTGATATCATTCAATATTATTTGAATAAATTGGCATAAATTTATTGGCACAAGTTTTAATCGCCGTTGTGTGATAAGTTTTCCATAAATGCAATCATTTCCACACATACACAAGATGGAGATTTACCTTAAATAAACAAACCAAGCAATAACAAAATAAGTAGTTAAGTCGACAAAATAACAACAGGAAAATGTTCATACATGAAAAACTTTTTTTTTTGTTGAAATTGTTGTTGTACATTTTTGGGGAAGTGAAACTGAAAATTGTCAACAGCAATTAAAATGCAAAATAGAATGAAACATATTGAGAATATCCTGAAGGTATTAAAATAAAGGTAAGAAAATGTATGAGAAATTCAATAGATGTTTTTTGGTATGAGCTGGGGTATGAGGTAAACAGGAAGTTCTATCAAATGCAAATGTTTTGTTGCCACGTTTCTGAGAGAAAAAAATAATTAAAATTTGCTCATGTCTTGTTTGGAAATTTGGGGTGTCCATCATTTAATGTCTGTTCATCTTAGTTATTGCGTAGCTAGGTAGAGGTAAGTGAGCTGCATTGCATGCCTAACATAAGCTAGATTGGCCTAGGAAATAGTCAGTGAGCTTCAGAGCAGGCCTAACATAAGCTAGATTGGCCTATAATATTGGTATCTGCAAAAAATTGCAACATCCTTCCCTGACTCCCATCCTAGACTAAATCCGATGTAAGTGAGTTATATCTTATTCAATTCCGAAATTCCATTCATTGCATCTGTTTTCAATAGTTTACAGGTATAGTCATCCAAATTAAAAACTACACTCTAACATTTTCCTCTTAATTTTAGACGAGTGTCTTCTTGTTGCTGAGTCGATTGAATTTATATATGAACGTAGAATAAATGTAGGACATACAATAGGAATAATAAGAATTATAACAGTGGCATTGCAGAGGAAAAATTAAACTCATACAATAAACAGTTTTCATTGATAAATCTCCAAAAGAGTTATTTTTTTCCTGTTTATTTGCTCTCTTTCATATTGCTTCTGGCTCCTGCTGTTGACACTTCAGCTATCCATGAGGCCGATGAATAAAAGCTCGGATGATCTCAAGAAAAAAGAGAGAAAGAACTAAAATAAATAAAATGAATATAAATTAAACTTTAGATGAACATGAAAATTTTTCAACATAGAAAAGTGTTCCTGAAGTTGAAGGCATGCAAGCGAAATAGGATCAGTAGTAGAAAAGAAGAGGAAGAGGAAAAGAAAAGAAATTAAGTGGAAAAGGTTGCAGCAAGAGCATTCGAGACTATAGAGGAAATGTGGCAATGTGCAAAACATGTTTAAAAACAAAAATTTCTACAAGCGGAAGATGTAGATGAGGAAAAACAGGGAAAAATTCAGCACACAAGTTCCTATTCATTGTCAGCGTTCATTTTTTAAACTCATTTTTAATATGAGAAAAAAATCGAAATAGTTCACTATTTTTGGCATAAAAATACAAACAAAAATATAAATAAATTGGTGTGTTGACAAAGAGTTTGCGAAACACTGAATAAACATTGCATCTGCTGAAGAACGCAGATTTTAAAAACTTCCTGTTTCAGGTAATTTGTAATTGAAATCTTATTCATTCTCAATGATGTTTATTCTTTGGGGTTTAAAAGCAGGTTGAGATTTTGTAAACAAAGGGGTTTTCAACTATGAACAATCAATAATATTTAAATCTCAAATGAACGTTATAACAGTTTTTGTGATTCAAATGCTATAGTTTGCTACTGAAAGAAGTTCTAAAGCTTTTTAATATTCCATCTTAATTATTAACCTGATGCTGTCCATATTTATTACTTTTTAGGTCACTTATGTCAATGTAGTTTCAAAATTTAGACTTTGATTTTAATTGAATAAACTTTAATAATTATAGCAGAACAAAGACAAAATGTCATTAATTTGTTTTAGAAATATATGAAAATAAAAAAATAAGGAAAAAATATTGCGACAAAAAATGCACATAGATTGCATGTTGCCATAGAGTATGAAAATAAAAATGTATTGTTATGCATGATTTTGAGTAAGTTTAGAGAGAAATTTTTGATGACTTTTTCACCCCCAAACTCAATGATGAGAAAGAAAAAGTTGAAATTAGTTTCGAATGTTGAAATAGTGTCAGTCGCATACAGACACATAGAGAGACAAAAACAAAGGTGAAGGGATTTTAATTAAAATGAGTTAAAACTTAGACTTTAATTAAACTGTTTCAAATCTATCTAGGTGATTTTTTTTTTGGTTGTTGAAAAATCGCGCTATTAAAAATTCACACCAAAAATATCAGCACAATCACTCATAAGCACACATTGTTTTAAACTTAGTGATGCAGAAATATGAAAAATTCATTCATCGAGTTTATTTTGTTTATACCTTTATTCAGGATTTTTTAAAAAACATATTTGAAAAGTTCGATAATAAAAATCACACATTGGAATAACTTTTCATTCATGCATTGAAATTTCTTAAAACGTATTATTAATTTTGAATAGTTTTTCTAATTTTCACCAAACGAGCAACTTTCGGATTTTTTGTCATTTTTTAATTACCAAAATTGAATTTTTCATGCATAGAAATGGACCATAAATCAAAATTTTAATTCACCTCTGCAAAAATCAGCCTTTTTGTGCATTATGTTTGCATCATTTGAAATTTTGAAAATGAATGCTGTATACCGTACCAGAGAACGTCATTTCGTGTAAATCTTTTGTTAATTATTTTCATAATTTTACTTGTCAAAAGTCAAGTCTTAACTAATTCAGGTGTGTAATCTTAAAATTTGTAGAAGTCATGTCAATGCTCATCAACACTCTTGATTCATTAAGAAAATATCTTATGATAACAAGACTTTGAATACTCAATGAGCAAGCTAAGATACACACAAAAGTTCATAGCCTTCATTTTCACGGTAAACACGAAAAAATTGAAAACTTTTTAAAATGTCAACAAGCACAAAATTTGCACAAAACTGCATTTCGTGAAGTTCAAAACTTTCCCCACGACAATTTTTTTATTTTATCAAAAATTTTAATTATTTTTTTTTCTGTTCTTTGCTGTTCTAATTATTCATGTGCACAAAAAAAGAATTCTCATGTGAGTTTATGATTTTTAGCATGTTAAAAATGAATGAACGACTTTGTTGCGTGTTAGAAAAGCAATCTATTTCCACGACATTCTCTCATCGTGATGAAAATGTGCAAAGTGCTCTTTGCTTTACACATAAAGTACTAATAAGTATGTTTACCTGAATATTGGGTTAGGGGTTATGTTTGATCGTGAAGTCACACTTCATTTCAATGATCAGGAATAAGAGGTTAACGATTGGATTAAATGAAGTAGTCAGGATCAGTCATAATTTAAGTACAGAATATATTTCAAGAAACTTAGTGTTCTGGAATCTTCTTGACAACCAAAATTCGAGTAGATTATGTGGACTTAATGTCACCTAGTAATCTCAGCAAAAAAGGAACTCAGCAGGAAATCACTACTTATTAATCCCGAAAAGTATAAATCAGATGCCAAATCACACCCTTCAAATTAAGGACCCCTAATAAGTGAACTTTTCATGCTATTTTTCCATCAACTTTCACAAAGAGCACTACTTATAAAAAAATCATGTTAAGATATTAAGAATGAAAAAAAATAAATAAAATTATTTCATCATGATTTAGCTTTTAGAATAAAACATGATTTTGTACTCGAAAACATGTGTCTCATTTAATAACGAGAATGAATAGTAAAGCTGTGTGTCTAAGTGAGATAACAAAAAACTTTTACTGTGAACATTTTTTTGACATCACCTTTTCACTAAAGGAACATTATTCGAAGGCATTATATATATGTATATACGAAGAAAGATGAATAGGAAGTAACGGCAGGAGACTGGTGGTAGGAAGTAAGTAAGGCACATTCCATAAATTTTCATTATTGCATAAAAGCAAATACACAAAAAACAATTTTCTGCTGTTGTACATAATATGCTCAGATGAAATGTTTTTAACAAGAGAAGAAGTAAGCAATGAACATGCAATAAAATCAGTTTATAATTTTTCCCTACTGAGCTTTCTCTTTTTCATTTTATTTCTCGTTCAATTTTTTATATTGTATTTTTTTCAGCTGTTGGTTTAAGCTTGTTTCAGTTTGTTCTAAGAACAATTAGTAAAGTTATTTTTGATCGATATTTAAACATCATGATGAGCATATAACCGAAAACATTTGATGATATTTCTATTCGGGGGCTGATTTCTTCTGTACTGGTTTGGTACAAAATGCGCCTGGTTTGGCAGGCATACCAGCTGTACCTGGTTTACCATACCAGGTGTACCATTGTACTGTACCAGTAGTGTACCTATACCGTACTGTACCGTATCGTTCCACCACCAGAGAAATCGATCCCAGGAATAAGGACGTCAAATACTAATGGCTTCTATTTAGTGAAAAAGGAGAAGTTATCCACCCAAATGTCGAATGCAAGTCTATTCTTAAATTTTCAAGCATCTACTAAACAACTGCACGGAAATCCTTCAGCTTGCCTTACATTTCACGTAACATTCCAGCAATCCCTAAGGAATGTTGAGAAGCAATACATTTTTTAAGCTGGTTAAACCAAAATAATTGAGATATCTTCGCAACTTGCTGTTAAAATGAATGTAATACCTTCCATTTACTGGCCTTTTGTGTTTGTTCATTTTATTCCTCTCACTCCATTAACAATTCTCACTTTGTTTGTTTTGCCTGTTTTTTTTTCTCTCTCTCTCTCATTCCCTAATGAACTGCAACATTTAAACAATTTGTTTTCAATTAACATTTTTAAACTTAAAAAATAAACAAAAAAAAGTAAAACAATTGTATATCAGATAGATGTTTGGATAGAAATCATGTGGGAGTGCATGAAAATAACATAAAGCACGACTCACATGCAGCTATTTTTTTGTTTATTAATCCAGAAGCCTCTCGTGAGGATAAAACAGCTTTGTTGGATACTTTTGTAAATTGATAATACTACAGCAATAAAAAAATGTGCAGATGTATAGGCATCCGAACAAAATTTCGATGTTTTTCATGTGCAATAATATGTCGTTAGTGTGATAAAATTAACATATTTGAGTATACAATTGTTAAATCCTCATAATCCATTTTATTCTGCTTAATATGATAAATTTGTTCAGTAAATGAATTCTACTGCATTCTATGCCGATCGGTTAATACTGCATTATTTTTCAATTTATCAAAATTCTGATCAGTTTGAAGAATTAAAAGCGTTTAATTTTATTTGCATTAATGTGTGCCTTAATTAATTTCATTAACACCATTCATTATTGAAACAGTAAAATTTCCATAGTTTAAAAATTATAGCAATTAAATTAAATCAATATTTGCATTATTGTGAACTAAACAGTATTAAAGTAAGTAAAACTGGCAAGTTTTAATTCTGTTTATCTTTCTTTTTTGATTAATTCCAGTAGAATTTCAACTTTATGTTTAAATTTCTTAATCTAATCAATAATTATTCTGATGAACATGAACATCAATTTCACATTAACTTTATTGATCATTTGTCTGTCATTTCCTCTTTACCTCTTAACTGATGAAAAACTTAACTCATAAAAATATGGAGCATAAAAATACGCGCATTGACGGAAAATTATAGATAATACCACATTATTCATTAAGCACATGTGAAAAATATTATATGTATAAATATCATTTTATACTTAAATAAATATATTTATATGCATGGCAATGTAGGGAAATACTGACAATCTGAAAAATAAAAACATACATAATGGAAAAATTGAAAATGATTTTACACACAGGACTTAAATGTGGTTTGGCGAATATACTGTTGAATGCTTTTAAACGTACAGAGAAATGTATTTAAAGCATAGCGGGAAAATATATGTAGGAAGCGAAACAAAGTGATATCATTTCAGGGGTGGTTTCTAAGTACTATAGGAACAGAATTAGAAATTCCTTTTTTTAAATATACTAGATTGCATATTCGTGAGCGTTGTTCTCATATTACTCTGATCTTGAGAGCACACACTTTGCATTCGAATTGAGCGTTGATCTCATATTACTCTGATCTTAAGAGATCACTCTCTGCATTCTAGAGAATTGTTTTAAATGAAGGACCTTATTATGTAACTAGTGTATTCGGGTGAGCCCGTGGGGCCCATCTTCAGAATTTTCAACTTACCACGGCTTCACAAAATGGCTTCACATGGCTTCCGTTCTGGTATCAGAAAAGGAATTGGGTTTTCGTAATATAGATAAATTTACAGCCGTTAAACGTTGCTTCCACGGAGATGGTGCGGTTAAAACCAAATGGCAGTCAATTGACAAATTTGGTTGGTTTTGCCGATTAGACGCCAAGTGCCTGACACTTAGTTCTGAGAATTCTACAACAGCAACGTCGTGTTGGCAACACTTCAATAGTCCCGATCGAGGCGAATGGCACTTCTATCTAAGTTTAGTACAGCAATTAAGATGCTTTCTCAACTCTGACAAAAACACAGAGAAAGAAAACTCGCATATTTATGAGGTATGAATATTGGGCTGAAAATATATATAAATATACAAGTTGTAACGCGCTGCACATTAAAATCGGCTTTGATTGTGATTTATCGTTTCATAACACGTTTTTGAATTGCTTTTTTTCGCCTTTTTAAACATTTAATAGTATGTTGATAAAGCAAGCCAACACTTTGGTTGATTACGCTTTATTAGTCATTTGAAAACATTCACACTCGATTGAACATCCATATATGTATATAAAGATGATCAATATTTTACTCATACTGCTAATTTTACATCAAATTTCGCCGACTTCCTTTCTCCCATTCCATCAATGTTAAGCTAAGCAATAAAAGTAAGTAATCGCAATGCATGGGTTTACTCTTTTTGATTGAACGAATGATTTTTGATGTTGACTTTTATTTTATTACCCTTTCTCGCCTCTTTTTTTCACCACAAAGCAATGTTGATGTTTGACGCTTTAACGCTAAAAAGCACATGGGGATATTGAAAAGATTAGATGAATGAAGGAATATGTATGTACATGTATGAAAAATTGAGATAGAAAATGAAAAAGAAGGTCTTTGGAAAATTAAAATTGATTTTACTTTTGTATGATTTTTACCCCACAAACAAATACTTTAACACACACAATCATGTTTTCTTCCTTCAATGCGTATATTCATATATTATAAGATATATCAAAAGTGATTACTCAATATTGAATGTCATAAAAATGTGAAGAGTTAAATAATTTATGAAGATGTTTGGATAGCTGAACAGAGCGCAGTCGAGTTGAGTACGATATTCTGAAACTATGTATAAATACATGACAGTCTTATGTCTGGATCCTAAATATTCCTTCCAAATTCATCTCTAAGTTACAATTATTAGAACAAGACATAATGACGCATCTCTAAAAAGCACAGAGAAACAAATCGGCAGTTCAAGTTAATACCTTATGTTTCTAATGGAGCATATGCATGAATCTACCAACATAGACTCGTAAAATACTCGACATATATCGAAAATAATATTTATGACTGACGATGACGCCTGAAGAGTAAGAAAAATGATGAAAAAATATTAGGAAAGTTTTTAGGAAGAGATTATTTTTTATCGACGCAAATGTGTCAATATTTTTACATTCACAACGACGTGAAGAAGTGAAAAGTACGGGAATGTAAAGAACAAGAGTAGCACCTTCAAGAAATAAACCTTTTGATTAATGATGTTTGATGTATGGATTTCGGTATTGAGAGGATTTACAAATTACATTTTTCAAGCTTTTTCTTTTTTCAGAAAAACCTCTTCCGTACCTCCTCAATTTATTTCACCTTCCACTCATTCACTTCACGTTTGTTGCTGCTCTTGCCACTTTTGCCGCTTTTCATTTCATTCATTTAGCTATTTTCAACTTAAAAAACGAAAAAATAAAAAAAAAAGAGAACGAGAGTCAAGATTAATAGCTTGAACAGTGAGGAGCTTTTATGCAATAGAAAGTGCTGATTTTCTAATTACGTAGTAATGCGAGATGCTCATAAATTACGTGAATTGAATAATAGAGTTCTTTACTCTATGTTTTTTCCTCATTTTGTTGAAGAGAATTTTATTTTTTGTACATTTTAGCGGATTTGTTGAGAATTGTGTTAATAAGACTTAGTATCCTTGTGATGTCTTTAAGTTTGACAACTATGAAAATCATGAAGAATCTGTCTTATTGCTTTTCCCCTTTTTTGGGGTTAAAAAAGAATAAAAGCAGGGAGCACTCAATATCATGTGCCTTGGTGGACAAAATAGAATTATTTTCACAGATTGAAGTCTTATGACTCATAAAACTCGAAAAGAAGAAATCGCTCTATCCTTCAATTTACTTCGGATTGCTTCTTATACGTCCTTGTTTCGCAATCACGCTTCTTTACATTTTCTACTTTTAATATTATTTTGACTGTTCTAGGTACTTCAATTTTCACTTAACTTATTGAATAAATTAAACAAGTGAAACAAATAATGATTCTTATTTCTTATAAATTTGAAATTTCACATTTTTTCTAGCTTAAAAAATCTTGATTCGGAAAAAAAATCTTTTAGAACGGATTTATATGCTAGATCATTAATTCGTAGTACTATGCATAGTATGAGCAGGGGCGTAATTATTGGTCCTCTCTCCCCTCACTCTTTGGGAAAAATAAGGTACGGCCATGAGCCGCAGACCAAGTATCCTACATTTTAGATGTGTAAGTCTGAAGTTTTTGTCTGTACTTTACAGTTCGTACGAGACTACATGCCTGAAATTTTGTACAAACTCTAGAAAAAAGTTCCAATTTTGCTAGGATTTTTCGATGCCAAAATCCAATAATCCTCTTAAATTTAGTGTCAAAAGCCAAATCCTCCCCTCCTCAAAAAATTTCTGACTCCGCTCCAGCTACAACAAAATATCAAGCTCTCTTTTTGAGGTAAAACTAAAATATCTAGTACAATTCCCTCTAATTCTTTAAAGCTCTGAATCTTACCAAACCCAAAAAGACTCTGAAATAATATTATGTGAGAAAACGTCAAATTTGAAAAGGAAAGAGAAAAAAAAATCCAAGAAAAGCCGCAAACATAAAATAATCAAAGAAACGAAAAAAGTACACGATGTGAATTGAATTTTGAACGACATACATTTTCTCATCTGACATCATACCGTATTTCTATCTCGTCCTTGCAAGCGATATTCACAAATAGTTTAACGCTTGAAAGGCTTTTATAGTCTGTGAAATTAAATTTAATGATCAATGACGTTCATTCATTTATCGTTTATTGAATGCGGTCAAATCAAGAGTATTTTAAGGATTTACTTTATGCTTTTTCATATTTTGTCGAAATATTTATGTTATTCGAGCACGAAGCAGTAAAAATACTCAATTTTTTTCGACTTATGGTGTCAATATTGGTTTTTATTTTATTTTATTAACTATAGTTTTAGATATGCCGAAAAAGGGTTCTGTAAATTTTTGGGATAAAGCATTAAGCCTTAAAAATATATTTCCAAAAAAGTCACATACTCAATTCCGAAAAAAATAGGCATAATCAAACTGCAATCGATTAGACTCCGATGAACCCAAAAACTATCTGTCTCTTCTATCGTCTGTCTACTTTCCCTCTATTCTCTCTCCCCATTTGTCTTTGTTTTATTAGATTTCAAAGCTTTTCAAATGATTAAACATTGTGTACATTGCTATGTGTTTTATTTAATAGTATATTGTTGCTGTTGTTTTTGTCGACTTATATGTAGTTGAATGAATTTATTGTAAATATTTTGTTATAGGTACTGATGAGGGGATGTGTTTTTGTTGAATTCTAGCTTCATTTTACAGGGTTAACTTCGAAAATTGGACACATGTCGGAATTCATTATTTTCACTTGGAGAAAATTATTTTCGTTTAAACAATTTTGCGCTACTATTTCACTTAAATGAACATAAATTTCATGACTTAATCTCGTATAGTTCCGTATGTGAATGCTATTCAATGATGGTATAAGTGTTTGAATGTATGTTTAGTTTATGGGCAAAAGATTTATTGTGGGAGAAAATAAATTTTCAACAGAATTCAATGTTTGTATAAATGGAACTCCATGTGTGTACAATAAGAATAATGAAAAATATTTACGGTCGGGAGTTAGTTAATAACCGATGTGTTCACTTATGTTTATTTTTAATAAATAGTACTATTGAGGAATCTAGAAATAAGGAAACCATTTACTCATTAATACGCAAAATATTAACTTTTATATCCTCATTTCTCCAGAGGCAACATGTGATTTTCGTTAAGTTGTATGTCTGGCTCCAAGGATGACTATTGTCGTTTAGTTTCAATTCGTTGTTGGATTTTATATCTTGATTCAATACAACAATAAGTGCCATGCAATGAAGATTGAGTAGAGATAAGGTTTGAGTGGTCATAATCTCTATCAGCCTCCGATAACTCAGTAGCTAAGAGCACTTGATGTTTAATTAGGACTGCGTGGTATAATAATTGATTTTACCTTAGTTGTGTACTAAGGTTCCGATTAATTGCCCTTATAAATAGACTTGTATGTCAAAAAAACATGTCAACGCGGGCGGGGTTCAATTTTTCATGCGCCAGAATTGGATTATCACCCTCAAAATATGCCTGAACTTCGAAAAGTATTATAATTTAATTTAATAACTAAAAATATAAATATTAGTTTAATTTACAAGGTATGTATGTATGTATGTATGTATGGAGATAGACATAATTGTATCTTTCTTCATTGTTCTTGTTTTCAGAAAGTCAAATTATATTGATAAATGTTTAATAGTAGAAAAGCCTGGGAAAAGGACAATATGAAGTATTAGATCGTTCATCATTTACTGTCTACCTTACAGTTAGGCCAATTAACATCATTTCTCATGATCAATAATTTATGTAAATGCGATTATTGAACGCTATCGAATACGTTTTTAGTTCAATTTATTGCTGCTTCACTCAAATTTGTTGATAGGACATGTCATTAAAAATTCAAGAGAAAAGATTAATTAAACGAAGCGTTAATACCTAAACAGAAGCCTAAAAATTAAGTTCCTTAGCTTCTTTTCCACAAAATTTTTGTTATCATTATTTTCTATTCAGCTAAGTATTCGCTCTTCTTGCTGTTAAATTATTAAAAGCTTTCGACAAAAAAAATGTTTTCGTTCCTTTTTCACCATTAAAAATTCACTTTTAGTGGTTAGTAAAAGAAAAGAAGAAATTGTAGACGTGAAAAATGAATAAAAAGAGTTGAAAAAAATGTTGAAAGTCCTCAAAAAAGGTGAGCTATTTGATGCTATAAATAAAGGCAGCTCTTTCATATAACTCATTTTAAGATTTGTAAAGTAATGTAAGATGCAATACTGTGAATGGATTTTTCATGTTTTCTTTATGAAGGAAGAAGAGAGGCTGAAAAAAAAAGAAATATTGAGTGAAAGAGTTTTTCATGTCTAAATTAAAAATAAGAAGAAAAGAAAAGTCGACAGAATAGAGAGAAGGAAGGAATAAAAATCCAAACATAAACATATCCATCATCATTTTCCTCAATATGCAAAACATTTTATCCAAAATTAGATGGAGACTTTTAGCGCATCCGATGTTGACGAAAGGTTGAATGTGCTTTGATTGTTTGATGGATTGTAATCTAGATATAGAGACTGAAGTTACTGAAGTAACCATCAACCTACACCCATAAATTTTAGGAATTTATTTATGGCTGGTAATAGGTCAAAAGTAAACATGATTCTAGTACAATATGTATGGCTTTATTATCAAATTAATCAGGTATAGATGATCTAATTAAAATCAAATGTGTTGACTTGCGACGTATGAATAAATCATATTTAATGTCTATTAGTAACAAACTAATTAGGCAGCAAATAAAATCATCAAATCATTTCCAAATATCATCATCAAGCACAGTTATCTGATTAAGTTTGGATAAAAAAATGAAAATCATTTGAGCTCATTAAAAGCATGTATTATAGACAATTTCTTAACGAAAATCAATTTAAAATCTTTTAATTATCACTATTCGTGAATCTTACTTTGTATATTTGCAAAAGCTTTAAATAATTCCAATGAGATGAAAGGAAATTTAATTTTGCTAAAGGATATAGAACAACATTAGTTTATAAAGTAAATAGACTAAAACTGTGGTTAAAAATTAAACAATTTATAATAAAAACTCTAACATAAATTACAGATATACACAAATTTCCCTCTGAGTGTCAAAATATATGCAACAAAAAAATATACCGCGAAAGCAATACAATTTCCCCTACATCTCTTATGAACAGCATGCGGTTAACCACATTTTTGGTTGCGGAATCATATTTTTTTTTATACTAACAATTTCATGATTCATATAGAGGTTGGGGTGATGTAGGGGTTGTTGATAAACTGTATTGAAAATTTATTTATTTTATGTATTAAACATATATAGGAAGTCTTTAATGGGCATGATTTGAATAGATTGTATTGGAATTGGAACTAAATTATTTATTAACAGTTTAAGTTCTAAGAATTCCTTAAATTGGTGTTTGAAATTGCATCAATCAATCACATTCCTAATATTTCTACCTTGAAATAAAAGCATCAATCAATCACACTTTTACAAAAAGACAATAGATAATCAGATTTTTTCCATTTACCATGTCCCTTCCTTTAACAATTAAAAACTTTCAACACCTTGACACAGTTAACAAGTCCCTTAAATTTCAAAAGTCCGTAAATTTGAATTTCAATTTAAAAATTAAAAAGAATAAAAACTTTTACAAAAAGACAATAGATAGGCGGTTGGTATCAGATTTTTTTATTTGAATACTTTATTCATTTATGCAATTTATGCGAAACAATATTTGCCTATTTACAAAGTGTACGCAAATTTCCCATTTACATCCGCGAAGGATGTCATCATTTATTCATAAAGTAATGAAACAGAAGCCAATGGTGACAGAAATTTTTACTGAGGTTTATTGTTATTTTTAGCATGCTTGGTCAAGATCTTTTGTCATATTAAATTTCTTTATGGAAGTCCTTGAGTTATTGATTTGTTTTTGTAGTTTCTAAATTTATTTTGAATCAGGTACAAAAATAACTTTGAATATTAATAGCTCATCAAATCATTTTTTGGAAATGATTTTTTCCCAATTTTCCAATCAAATGCATCATACAGCGATAATACTCGTACCTTCATACAGAGAATGACACCCGAGTGGAACAGGATGCGACTAGTCGACCTTGTTTCTCGAAATAAACTTGAAATTTGTGAAATCTGTCATAGAAAGTCAATTTTATTACTAGACATAAGGTCGTCAAATCGCAGCCTGCTTCACTCGGGACATAATCGATTGTATTGACACAGTTAAAATTAATCTAAAAAAGAATGAGATCCAAACATAGCGAAATTATTTTTTTCGAGATTGAAGATTGATGAGGAATGTGTGATGCACACACATATTCTAAATGCCAAAGGCAATAAAATCAATTTAAGTGCTTTTCAACATTCCACACAAGCGTGATGAATTTTGATGACGAGTTATAATATTTCCATTTCATTCTCATTCCTAATAAAATTTCAATCAAAAAATTATAACGTCAAGTATGGGAAAATGGATGGGAAAAAATCTTTAGAGAATTCTCCTATAAATCTTTAAATGAAATTTCTGTTCTGGTTTTGATTGCATGCTTCTTTTTATCCTGATTTAAATCTCATCTCTTTTGCTTTTTTCGAAAATCAACATAAATTTTCTCTTTACACTTTTGCGATTGCGCATAAAATACTTTGAGAGAGTGAAACTCTTTTCGAACATCATCGGCTTGCTGTCTGGCTGATGAGCTTATTTTATCGGAGAAAAAAAAAAGTTTTTTCTGGCAACATTCAATCGAAAGGGAAGTTGTTAATAAATTATCATGTATAAGATTGAACATGATTTTTTGAATCTTAAGTATTCCGACGTGATTACTCTTGTATTCTATTGTGCGAATGACTTTTATGTTCATACTGATTTATACTAAGTTAATCAAGTGGCATAGCATGAGGCTGTGTTAACATTTTGAATATTTTTAAATAATCCTTTCTAATGACCCAGCTTTCAGGGCTATTTTCATTTGACCATGGGCAATACATAAGTGAAAGTACCAGAAGATCTGAATATCTATGTCTTGAGTTCTAAAAGTCTCATTTTTTGGTGGATGATGTCCAAGTCTTAAGATAATAACTCTTTCAATTTAAAAATGAAGAACTATCCTGACGCCAACTATTTTTGTCCTTCGTATGACATCACATAAATTATAAATAGTTTTTTTTAATTCCTCTGCCAAAAAAAAGTGTCTAGAATTGTGGAAAAATGTTGGTTCTGATTCAAAACTTTTTGATTTTTCCACAGTTTTGAAAACTTTAAAAAATTTAATTAACAGATCTTAATTTTTTTAATCATAACTTTAAAAGTTAAAAATATCCAAGAAGTATTGTTGCAAGACTTATTGCATTGACACACAAAAAATAATTCAGAAAAACTCCACAAACAATATTTCACATTGTTAAGTTGTGTGCACATTCCCATTCTCTAAAAACTTTCATTTCATTCCGAGGGGTGATTTGTGTCACATAAAAATATATATAAAGCAGATTGGTGCCTGACAGTCTCGTCTAGTCTCATCTTTTTCAATAATATCAACCTCGAAAGAAAAGACTAAGGAAAGAAAAAAAAGAAATCGACTGGAGGAAGAAATTTGGTGGGAAAATGTTATGCAAATCAATTGAATGCGTCTTTTTGTTATTGATGTTTAGACAAATTAATTTAAAAATTATATATTGATGAAAAATATCGAGTTTTAAATTGTACAACGAAGAATCTTTTTCCAATAAAATTTTGCTGTTCAGACATTCTGAGTTGTTTGTGTAGATACTTTTATTGTCTTCATATATTTATAATAGTATCTTTATATGGTCAACATTACAGAAATCTCATAAAGGTCGCGTTTATTTATTTATTGATTATCCATCCATTTACGACGATTTGTTAATTAATTAATTTAATTTATGTCATAATAAAATATTTGTATTGTACAGCAATATATCGTAAAGTAAATTGACATCTTTAGAATTACGATTAGTATATTGTTCATAAATATACTCAGTCATTGTGCCTTTTTGATGATATTTATTGAATGTTATTGAAGTTGTTTTAGGACAATACAATCTGTTGTAAGGGTCATTCACTTGTAATGTCTAATATTTCCTTAGCGACAGGTCAACCGCTGTGCGAGAATTCAAAAAGGATAAGAATGCTTGAAATTCGTTTATTTGTGGTATGAAGTAGGAAAATGACTTTACAAAAATTTGGAAGCTTTGATAGTAATCTTGAAGCTCATTAGTTAAAATGATAATTAACTTAGAATCAATTGTTTAATCAACCTGACTGGATGGTAAAAATGCGCTTACATTTTAACTTTGCATTCTGAATTGACTGTTTATTTAATCAACAAATTTATTGAAATGATGATGACATGCTGTAGATAAAATAAAAATGGATAGACATATGGATTATCACCACTCACAGAAAATGAATCAAAAGCAGAGACCGAAAAAGAAAGATTATATAAAAAAAAGGAACAAAAGTTTTCCATTAATTAATTATAAAGTTTATGAGAGATAACTGAAATAATTATAATTGATATTTTAATGTCACTTATAAAATTAAACATGTTGAATGAAATTAAAAAAAAAAAAAGAATATTAAATACCATAGGAAAGATCCCATGCAGTTGAGCATTGTTTTTATGGCACACTCGTGACATAAATTATTTTAGTCTGTGTTTTACATAACAATTTACAATCTTGAGTGAGGTATATGGAGATGAATGTATAATAATTTTCCTTTTTATTGTATTCTGTAACTAGTTTCGGTTTACAAAATATATGTACATTCTCATGATGAGTAGTTTACGTTTGTGATATATTACATGCTGATAATAAAAAGTTAACAACTTTGATGAAATTTAAATTGAAATAGCTTAAGAATGGAAGTATTTCCTTTTCTTATCATCTCTTCCTTAATTAAGCCATCATTAAATTATTCAAATGTAGCTCCAAATCAGCTGTTACAGTGCCGTGTCATATCAATTATACGCCTATGTATCGGCAATAACTTAGCCTGACAAACAAAAGATTGCAGTTCTGAGATTCTCTAACAGACAAGCAATGCACTCAATTAATGAATAAGCTAGTCCAAAATAATTGAATAACTTCCTCACAAAAATCCTTTCATAAACAATTAATTTTAGAAAACAAACAACTTTTAATTCATTTAATCACTACAAATTTACCTTTAACATCCTTTTACTTACATTTATTATGCATATTTACAAATTTATATATGTAGATGATAAACAATAATTACCTTAAGGAATGAAAACTAATATTATATTATACAAACTATGCAAAACGTAAATTAATCTCACATTCTCAAACAAATTTGTTTTATTGACTTATCATCATCATCATCATCATCAAGCTAAATTCAAGGTAAATTATATTATCTCAAGCTTAATATATAGGTATATATTTTAAAATAGGCGTATATGTGAATTAATGAAACGATGATTATACAATTTTTGTTTTCCATAAGATTGTAATTTGCATGATATTTAAATTGTCTGTTAAATATTATAGCAACTTATTTATCAAATTTTCATATCATAGATGCTCCTGTATTTAATTATAATTCAATAAAAATATAACTCTAATTTATCCAAAACCTCATAATGACTTAAAAATTGATGTAATTAAAATGTAATTGAATTTAACTCTTAAAGCCTACTAATTTTGAAATTAAGTGAGGAAGTTGGAACAATCCTCATGAATTTCAAATAAAAATCCAATTATTGCAGTCATCTTAAGCCATAATTAATGAAGCCTCGTCTGAATCTAATGCGGTAATAGCCCGAAGGGAGAAAAAGTGCTTGAGAAAAAGTCAAGTGGCTAATTGTCTTCTCAAGATGGAAAAGAAACATCACAAAACCAAAAAACAAGTTTGAAAATTATTGCTGATGTAGGTTTAAAGCGCATTTCATTTAAATTTTGACAAAAAAACAATTTGAAATATCCTCGAGTGGACAAAAATAAGTTAGAAGTAGACATTTACTTGCGATTGACTTGTAACAACGTATTGGACAAACCATTCGGGATCTCATACACATCATCACCATTCATTTGGCCAGACTGTCAAATTAAATAAGGATTCAAATTGTCTTTAAATACTCAAAGGAAACAAAAAGAAATAAAGGATAGATTCATTGTATTGGCTTTTCTTGTTCAAATAACGAAAAAAGTTTCCTTTTTATTCTTTTATTTCAATCAAAAAGAAATTGCAAGAAGGCATCATTGCGGAGGGGAGGTTAGAGAAAAGTAACGAAAAAAAAAATCCTTTTTGCATGAATATTTGATTGCATCTCTCACCCAATGATGTACATAAAAAATGAGTTTTGCCACTTTTTTCCATTATCACCAAATCTATTGCATGAAATATTTACATTTTAATCTATAGACTCTCCCTCTCTCCTTTCTATAGTTATATTTAACTGCTAGAAATAGAGTGTAAGCTATGTGCTCGTTGAGAATAAAAATGGAATAGAAACAGCAAATGGAAGAAAGATGTCGATTGAAGATTGAATAAATGTAGATGTGGAAAGTGGATTTATGTTCAAAAATTTTCTCGATTTTTTTTTTTCTCGTTTTTCTATCCACTCTTACAATGGATGAAAATGAAAATTCTTTCATTGAGCCATTACTACATCATCAATCTTTCCGATTATTCTGTCTATATTCAGTCGTATGTTCTTTGCATAGATATCAATGAATTTTACTCTTTTGATGTTAATTCAAGTATAAAGGTAGGACTACAGATCAGTTTGTTTTTTGAGCACAAATCCCTTATGATTCTACGTCTTGTTCACATTTTTAAAGTTTGGCGAAGAACCGTCAGCCTGTATCATAATTCGTTCAAGACTACAGGCTTGAAGTTTTTGATAAACTCTACAAAAATGAGTGTTAGCAGGAATTTAAGTGTCCGGACTCCAAAAGTCCAAAAAGATGCCTATACCGGAATCAACTTTTAATTTAGAGTCCGAGCCCAAATGTAGGTGCATTCGTAATGAAATGAGAGTATTGCCAACTCAAAAATAAATCATACCCTAAACCCAACCTAGGCCCCTTTGATCTTAAAAGTTGGACGTCATATATAGACGATTAACTTGAGATAAACGATCATAATCCTTAATCTGAAAATAAAATCTTTTCTTACCATAAAATATCCAGTAATCTTTCTTACTCTTCTAATATTATTCTTCTCTTTAAAAATATTCCATTCCTTGAAGAAGCGACAAACTTCCGTGAAGATAACATTCACTTTTGGACAGACACGTTTAAATAAACTCACATTTTATTTTCAAATTTATTTCTATTTAAATAAGATTTTTATTTTCACGTACCTTTGGAGTAAGGACTATTGACAAACTCAAACCACTATTTTGAAAATTTCATTCGTCAATTTTGACATTTGAAAGCTACAAAATTGAATTTAAATTGACTGATTTTTCTCAAGCTTTTTTAAATAAAATTTCAACATCATATAATTTATTTCAAATTGAATTTCATGAATTTTTATTCAACAGCAACGTAAAATGTGGTTTAGTTTTCACACAAACCACATTTTTGTAATTCCATTAAGCTTTATTTAAATTTCATTATTTTTTTGGAGAAGAGCTATTGATTGGGGATCTTGAAAAATTGTTATATATTTAGAATTAAATTAAAAAATTTAAATTTGATTATCGTAATTAAAATCATTTTATTGTTTATTAATTGTACAGGTCAATAAATCAATTTGTGTAATTATTTTAACTGTGGCTAAATTGAACAAAAAGAGGAACAATAACTTTGGCTTACTCTAAATTCAGTTTTGTTAATTTTAATTATCCCGAGCAACACAAATGAAGAAAGCTCCACATTGATTTGGCAGCCATATCATAAATTTGATTGCGTACAAATTGAAAAATTGTTTTATTTAAATATTCATTGATTATCGTAAGTAAAATAAAGAAGCCATTTGGTCTCCACATGACTGATTCTACACATGCCTCCTTCATTAGTTTCGCTCGTGTATGTAATTTCAAAATGACTAAATTCTGTCTATAAAAACGTCATAGAATTCAATAAATAAACTCCTTCAAATCCTCACAGCAATTTTATTTTCTAAATTTAAATAGAAACACCCCAACATCAAAATGTAAAAAAGCCACATATACCAGATTGCGTACAAATAAACAAAGCGTAAATATTGATTGAGAATAAGATTCCTCTGATAAAAGAATGTTGGCGTTTTTTTTCCCGTGAGAAAAATCGAAATAAAGTTATTTTGGGAGGGTTAAAAATATTTGAAAAGTGAAGCAAATAAATAGGTACAAAAAGCGCTTTCAGCACGAAAATTGCTATATCCAATGCTAAATTTTAAGCATTTTAATTGTTATGAATTATTTAATTTGTTCAAATTAAACAAAATGCTAAGCAAGTAATTGGAAAATTTTACAAAAAATCAGATTTACCTAAAGCAATAAAAAAGAATAAATCCAAATTTTAGGATACAATAATAATCAATTTTGGTAAGAAGTAAATAAGCCACAAGATAGATACTTATTCGAAGGATTGTTGTCGATATGCAAATGCAATCAAAAAGCGTCAGGAAAGAAAATTTCCGTACCATACCGCTAGAGACAATACGTTTCGCTTCACATAAACATCTTCGCTCATTCCTAAAAAAAAATACATTATTTTTATTTTTATTGTTTTTGAAGATAATTTTCAAGCAATCACAAATTGAATCAACATCATCAAGGCAATCAGTAAAAAGGGAATAACCATGGTTATGTTATCGACAATTCGACAATTGTAGATTTTGTGTTGAAAAAGAGAACGAAAATTCAAGGAAAAGAAATTGCCACAAGCACTCTTCATAATATTATTTGTAAGGGCGCTGAGCAACAAAAACAAGAGAAAATACAAAAAAAAAATCAAGCAGCGGCATGAGAATGTAAGCGAGAAGAAGACAAGCAGAAAGTAACAAAAAAGAAAGTAAATGATCCATATAGCCTCAAGATATCTCAAAGAATATTGGGGAAAAAGAAATGAAATTGTCTTCATCATCATCTTATCGTTGCGATAAGCAAGCAGGTCGAACAAATTTACGTGAGCTAATAGATACATATATGTATACGTGTATTAAAAGTCTAAAGGACCAAATTTTTATGCTAAACGTGTCTAATGGATTAGAGGTCATTCAAAAATGAACCTAATCTTTAAGAAGGTAAATCTTGTCATCATTTATGAATGACCCATTAGTTCCTGACCCGAACAGCACGACATGCACGCCAAGACACCGCTCCATCGCTATATTAACGGTATGACCAGAACTGTCCATGACCGTTGATTCAGATCCATTTCTAAGACAAAAAATGTTGTTCACCACATTGAACCGCTCGGGATTTAAAACCTCGAAGTGTTAAAATAAATCACGTCATTTTAAGGAAGTTTACAAGTCAACCTCATGGAAATTTTTACATACAATGTGTGAAGGAAAATAAGCTTTGTGGTGGTGGTTGTGGTTGCGCGACAGGAACCCTTTTGTCAAGAGCTTCCTTTAACATATTTCTTATTAAATTTTGAATATCCCAAATTCAATTGTGGGTTCTGTTATTTTAAATTGAGATAATATTTCCTTAAAAACTAGAAAATAAATGTATATGTACGCAAGTGAAGCTAGAGGAAATGACATAAAGTGAACATTGAGATTGACGATAAAATAAGATTTGGAAAATAAATAAGACGAAATTAATTAGACGATAGCAGTCGCTCTCTCTCGTTTATTTTCATCTTCCCACAGATTTACATCTCAATATTATTAAAATCTATGGTGATTACTGCTATTTTTTCCAGAAGATTGTTGAAATACCTGCAAGGCACTCAAATGAGACAGAATTCCTTTTCAATTGTAAAGTAGGTGGAGGTTGCTATGGTTAAATCAAAATTAGAGTTCCATGAGCTTATTTTAGATGAAAAAGTTTCGTGATACTGGTATTACTAATTGAAAAAAGTGAGACTTTTGATTCCATTTCGCGGAAAAGCTTTTAGCGAACTAATTAAAATTATTTCTATTAAGTATTAATGTTTAATTGATACATAATTAGTTATTGAGAAAATCCTTTTTGATTGAACTATTTATTGAATTGTTTAGAAATGACGTCCATGGACATTTTTGAATTTTTTCTCGCTTTCTCTCCGCTGCAAAATTATCTGTAGACACGCAGCTGAGGACTCTTTACATTATAAATTTGATAGGCACTAAACCAGTGGCGGTGCCCCACCCAAAGAAGTAGAATTCTCTAATTAATCATGCTCTCGAAAAAAAAAACATCATTTTTGAATAAAATGACATTTCCATTTTGCGTCATTTGAACTAAAGTATTAAAAACTATCCCGAGCAGCACAATGCGGCAAATGACATTTTTCACCGAAAAAATAATTCAAAATCAGTTATCAGGCTGCCGTCAGAGCATCTTTGCGTCTTACCATCAATACATACGTACCGGTGCCCTACTAAGCACGTTGTTCAGCTCAGCATTTGAAATCTTCAAATGAGCATCAAATAAGCACCTAATGAAAAAATTTAATTTTCAACATTTGCTTTTCATTTCATTTAAAAATTAGACGAAAGAAATACAATTGAAAATCAGAACAAAGAACATAGCACTTAATGTTCATGAACAGTCTCTCTACACCTTGATACATCTTCACATAAAACGTCTGCTCATTTCAGTTCATACATTGTGTTTTATGCATGCATATGCTCATTCATATCTTTAGATCTTTATCATTCATAAGAGGATCTTTTTTGCCATTTTATTATTTGTGCTTTTTTTGCATGATATTCACTGAGAAAATAAGTGAGCTTGAAAACAAAAAGCCATTGCACATTCAGAGATTTTTGTATAAACTCCATTCACTTTTTGAGTCTCCTATTATTTCAACTTTCCTTTCTTCTATGACTGACTTTATTATCTTACATTCTTACTGTTATAAATCTTTGCTCTTTCAGGCATTTTATTATTATTATTTTACTTTGCGTTATTTTTTCACATTTTTTGGAGTATATGTGAATGTTTACTTTGAATCCTTGCAGGAAAATCCTGCAAATAGGAAGGAAACTCATTTTGAATATTTTTGAATGAAAATTATTTTTTAAGTTAATTTCCCGAGCGACGCAAACGAAGAATGCTTCGTCACGGAGCTTTTCAGGCTCTGTTAAGTCATGATCTAAGCAAGATTCTCTCGACCCGAATACACAAGGAGCATGTTTATGAGCACGCTGATTTAGGTGAAAATTCTCATTGACTGTTAAGGCTCTTTTATTATTCTCATTTCGCTCGAGAATCTACACAAGGGGACAGCATTGCCTGCATTTTTTTCCTTAAGTGTCATAAATTTTTCTCTAATACTATGTAGAAAAGAACAAAAGTAACATAATTTTCGTCAGACGGTTTAAGATAACAGAAAATATAACAAGTGTCGTTAAAAAGACAAAAATAATCTTAAAAATATTATAATTAAAAGGATTTATGGCATGTCGCACATTTATTCACTTTTTTTCATCGTCGTTGTTGTATGGCCTTGAAGATATAACATAGATTTGGATTTGATGATGTTGGATTTTTGAGGCTAAAAAATCATTTTCTGATGGGCATTTTAAAGCTCAGCAGCTGTATAGTCAGAAATTTTTCATTGAGAGATCACGACCCTCTCGTAAGGCATTAAAGTCATTTTTAAATTTTTGCCTTCAATTTCATAAATTACAATCATCGTTCAGTGTTATTGTCTTTGTCAAGTTACAACAGTAACAATAATATGATAAAGTTAACAGATGAGATGATGTAGAGTTTAGAGACTGAATCTCTTTTTTATGGAAATCGCTTTTTTTTGTTCTATGCTTTATGGCAACAACAATGGTGGTGCGTTAATAAACCTTAAAATTTTTTCATTCCTTTTTTTTCCTCTCCTCTTTCACTTTGTGTGAAATTGCCTTTGATTTATTTTTCACCATTCATACTTTTCCACTCACTCTTTCCACTACACTCAATTCATTTCTATGTAGCTTTGTACCTTTATTCTATTTTGCCGCAATGAAGCATGATGAGAGTTAGAGAGGAGGTGGCTGGTTGAGGGGTGCAGAACACGACATAAAAGCTTTTCCCGTCTTATCTTAAAACACAAATTTTATCTGGTTAATTTGATGTACGGGCGGGTTGGAGACCTTTTTGTTTCTTATGCTACATTATTTTCCTCCTTCTTCTTCTTTTTCTTGTTCTCTAACTTGTTTGTACCTCAACGATTTTAGAAATTTCTTACCTTACCTTGCGTTGTTGTCGTCAAATAGAGAAAGAGAAAAAGGATAAGGAATGTTAATGAGGTCAATTATAAAGAAATGTCGCGTATATTTCATTTTATGGAGCAAAAAAATATATTGCAAACCTGGTAGGAGGTTGAATAAAAAATTACAAAAATAAAAAACATTGAAATTGTAGATTATGGTAAATAATTTTTCATGCTTAAAATTTGCATAACTGCCAATATCAATATAATATAAACAAAGTTCACATTCATTATGCACTCAATGTCATGACTTAATGTAATTAAAATGTTACATTCAAATCTTTCAAAAAACCACACACATGTGAAGGTACGTCTGATCAAAAATAATTTTTCCTTCCTTTTTTCTACTCGATGTCATTTTTTGGAAATGTTATGCCCGCTGCATAAGCAGATTGTCCTTTGAAAAACTTGAATTCAATGTCCCTGGACAGACAAGCAATTTGCCGAATATATTCAATCTATATAATAATCCTCATGCTCAATTCTGTGAACATACTCATGAGTAGAGCTCGAAGTCGACTCGAATTTTATATGTATTTGAATCGAAGCGATTTGAGTCGATTTTTTCACACAAAATCAAACTCGACTTCGAGTTCTGCTCATGAGGTCCTTGTCTGTTCGGGTCCTGATAACAAAAACTAGGATCCTTCGCTATTCGATGTAATCGCTGTTGTATTTTTGTTCTGGTCTGAATATTAATAATTAATAGTTGCTCTTTCACGAATTATCTACTAACTCACAAAGTTTTGATCAAGTTTATACCTAAATATCTAATTTTATTAAGTTTATTTTCTCCGAAACTGCGTTTTAAAAAAGAATGAATTTACGTCAATCGGATTTTCTTCTTTTTGCATTTCGTTTATTGATTTTAAATGGGCAAACATTTTCTAAGAATAATGACTCATACAAGCTTAATACACATATGGTTGTTCGTACATAAAAACATAATATAAGTAGTGCAATATAGAAGGAATGAATTTTATAGTTTGAGAAAAAGAGAAGTAAAATTGAAATGCACACGGAAAGGAGTACTTTATGAAATGAAATGGATGGAGGAACTGAATAATTTATGGGTAAATAGGAGTAAAAGAAAATTTAAATTGTTGTTGCATGAACGAGATTCATATAAGCTCATAAGTACATTACGTTGAGTCTATTTATTTCATTGCATGAATGTTTATTGTGGGATATCTTTTGATAGATTTTATGGTATCTAAATTTTCAAATATGATGTGGTATGTTTACTATAAAAGCATACGGAAAGGTTGTCCAATTTGTTAATTCATTTGACCAAATTTCCAAAGGGAAAACCAAGTTTGTTGGGGGTAATTTAAAAGTTATTTAATTTGAATTCATCTTTAAAATAATATTTGAGCTTTATTTCCTAAATTTAAATTAGCTGTTGTTTCAAATTGATTATTCATATAATCAATGAATTGTAAATTATTTTCTTTCTTATTTTATTGGTTTTCATAAGAAATTTAAAAATTATAATTTTGTTTTCAATAATTTCAAAATGATAACTTTTGTCAGTTTTTGTATTACTAATTAAAATGTTATTTTATTCAAATTAAGCAGAATTTAAAGTACCTTTATTCAGCACGAGTTGATATCACACTTATTAGGCGTTATGATCAATTAGAACAGTATTGTCCAAACTTTTTTGCTTAACGGCCCATCGTGGTATGCCCAATACCACGACGAAATTACACAAGGCAAAAATTAAACTTTTATTGCAGAATAGAATTAGAACCATAAATTGATAGCTAGTTTTGCTCCTCACCAGCCCACTTATCACATGTTCGGCTGAAGGCGGCAGCCTATGGAAAGAACCAATAACAGATTCCGTTATTTGGTGCGTTTTTGCGGATCATATCTGAATGATTGCCAACTCAGAATCAATGATTAAATTTACTTTTGGATTCTTGGAAGCATCAAAAATTATAAATATTCGTTGTTTTTAAAGCGACAGTTTTTGTAACATCCATCAAAAATGAATGAGTTTATTTAGAAATATTTTGATAGGAAATTGAATATTCAAAATATTTAAGAAATTAATTTCCTTGATAACTGTACATAATACTTACCTGAAGTTATTTAAATCTGTTCAAAATTTCTTAGCAACCAATCTGATTCAGAAACATCATATTGCTAACTACATAATCATTATAAATACAAAATCTGAAAATTTCTCAAGAAAAAGGAAGACGAGCATTAAAGTTTTTCAGTAATTTCCACAGCATTTCCAATCCGTTAAGTTTAAAACTTTAAGTCAAACAGAAAAAAAGAGAAATTACTTCGCAAAAATTTAATTAAATACTTTAAACAATTGAGAATAATTACCAGACGTGCACGTCGAGAGGAAGACGACACGAAAATTATCGTGCTCATGCGGAAATTTTGTTTAAAAATTGAGCATTTAAATTCGTTGCTCTTGTACAAAAAAGGATGTTTAATTTTGAGAAATTTTAAATTAAAGGATCCATAAGAAGCATGTAGAAATTACATTACATTCATCTAATATCATTCTAAGGATTACAAAAAGAAAATTAAAAAAATTCAGACACGACAGAGTGAAAGTCATCAGATGATGTAAAAGTTCTGTAACATCCAGCGCTAGTACAATGCAATTAAAATGTTTTTGAAATTACTAATTATTATTATTATTATGAAAAATCAATGAAATAAATCCTTTTGTGTGAAAAGCAAAGCAAGGCTCTTGCGATGATGATGAGAGCAGCCAAATTCTGAAAAAAATACGATAAAGAACAAAAAGGAAAAACTATTTTTATAACATTGTGTTGACAACTTTACTAGGGTTTTTCATAATAATATTTTTTCCCATTTATTTAGCGATAATTGGATAAATTCATTCTCTAGTTCTTTTTCTAGCAACATTCAGTCGATGCCACAAAAAGGAAAAATAAAAAAAAAAAATACTCGAAAAGAGGAAAAAAATTCAATTTTTAAACTAGAAAATCTGTCGCCATGCGAACTGGCTTGGCTCCATTATGACGAAGCTTTTTTTTCCTCTCTCTCTTCTCCTCATTCCTTCAATATGTGGTTGTGCCAAAAAATTAAAGAATTTTATTTTTAAAAAGCATATCCATTGTATTAGTTCTTTTATACAGCACTTGGTATTGCTATCAAAAAAGCTTTTTGTTTTATTTGACGGCACATTTTTCATTTATTTCTTCTCATTTTCCGGCATGAGATGAAGAGTGAAAAATAGTAGCAATAGCAAAATATATAAGAGAAATAGAGATATAAAATTATTGCGGTTAACAATGCGGTCTCTGCCAAAGAACGATGAGAGAAGTAAGAGAAAAATTGCCATCCTTCATAAAATAGTGTGTATAAAAATAAATAATGAGAATTGTGAATTGTTTTTTATCAGTTTTTATAAAAATAGACAAGGTTCTCTATTTAAGGATGTAAACGTGATCAAAAAATGGACGAAGAGCACTGACGTGCCGTGTAACATATCAGGTGTGTCGCAAAAATTGTTCAAAAATTCCAAAATGGACAAATATTTGAAAGTTTTCCGATTTTAATAGAAAAAGTCCAAAGTAGGACTTGAGAAGATCTTAGTGCTGAAAAAGACATAAAATCCCTAGCAGACATAGATAATGCTTATTTATCTTAGTGGTAATAACATACAATGAAAGCATACATACTGGATGTTTGTTAGGATACATTTTGTCAGATACATATGCTGCATCTCTGAGGTGTTTGTTGGCCCAAAAAAAGGTTGCCCATAACTGACATATGCAATTTGTGGTTATGTAAAAAAGGTTCTACATTGCATTCATTAATGGAATTCTCAGGAAAGTACAAAATACCCAAAATTCTATCATAAATATTTAGAATCTTTAAGAATCTGAAGACTTGCCTGTAAATTATTAAAAACCTATTAGAAAATTCAACAAGAAAATAAGTTTAAATCAGAAAAATATTCCAAATTTTTAACAAAAATTCCTTTAAATTCTATTCCATAGATGCTCTTTAATAGTACTTAGGTTATCCTCACTTTATTTCTCATCATGAAGGAATCCTAGTGGGTATAAAAACAATCAAGTACACATTTTTATGAAAGATTTTACTTGGAACACTAACAGAATTCATAAGAAGCATTTCTAACGATAATCTTCATTTTCATTCCTTTTTTTACTACAACTCTATGATACAAATAGATTACAAGTAACTTTTTTCAGTATATGAAGAAGAGGAAAAAAGAACAAAAAGAAAATGGAAAACTCTCTACTCATCCGATTGGTACTAATTAGTATTCATTTAGCTTTTTCATGTAATGTAGGCGAGAAAAGGATCGAGAAGGAAACATTGTTACTTCATTTCCTCCTTAACTCATTCCATTCACACATTCTTTGCCACGATGATTATGTTAATGCTCGTAAAACTACTTGCTTGTTTGAGGGAGTGGGTAAAAAGGAAATTCTGAATGTTCTTACGACAGAAATGGTTCTCAAAATATCAAACAATAGACTTAACAAATAATTTCCTAAATTAGACTTTTTAGAATTTTACCAGGAAATGTAAAATTGTAAAGCTTATGGAGATTCTGAAAACTTTAAATGATCATCCTTTTGTGATGTTTTCAAGTAGTCAATTAACATTTGTAGCTTGTCTCAAGATGTTTATAACAATCACCAACCCTGCCTATATTCTATTAAGTGAGAATGAAAGATATGCACATACATTAAGTTTGCTAAGTAGTTAAATGAATAAAATATATATGTATGTCGCTGTATGTGGGAGAAAAATTTATTTATTTGCTAAAATTGTGTTACGTTAATTAATTTATTTCGAATCGTGTTGGAATGACAATCATGCTGTGTTTTACGTACAAAAAAAATAGAAAGCTGAAAAGGAATACCTACGAAAGTTAGTCTTGTAAGTTTTCTCACGCATTTTTGTTCGCATATATTCTTATGTCAATTATGAGATCTCCTTGACGGTCTTGTAATGTAGTCTGTAAGTAAACTGGTAAACTGTATATCTTATACTACAAATCGTAAAGTTAATTGGCGTATGCCATAAAATAAAATAAAGAGGAAGAATTCATATACTTTCATAGTCCGTTTCTCTTTAATTCATGAGCCGCATTCCCAACAAAAAATGTCTATTATATGCGTATATTGTAACATAAAATTGTTGATAAAGGAGCTGAGATGAAAAAGGAGGCATTAGCATCGCAAAAAAATATAACATCTTTTAATTTGTGTGAAATTAGTTCAATTTTTGTTAAAAGTCAGGGATTTATTTTTATTTAAAAAGTTTCAATTGCCTAGAAAAAGCTGTTTGAGGATGTATTACAGAAATTTAGAATTTTACCCCATTGCCCCTAATTGACAATTCTCAAATTTTAAGGACGAATTTCACACAAATAACTTCATGTGTTCATAGATATACACAGTATCTCAGTCGACAGACTAAAATACAAAAGAATTATGCCTAATCCAGCTGTTAATTAACTTCTTCTTGTGCTTTTACTTAATACTTCCTCTCAACAATTTAATATCGTCCCTACTTTCATTTTATTTTACATTTACAGTTTTACTCTGTGCGTTAAGCTTTCATTCTTCTCTTTTTTCCTCGATTCTTGCTCATGTCTTATGTTCATAATACTTCGTGCTTTCTTATTATTCACAAAATTTATTTGTATGTAAAAATGACGCCTTTGGAACTGCAAAATGGGGAGGATAAATTTTAGAGTAAAAATGAAAGTGTTAAGCATTTTGCGTAAATTAGGCAATGCTTTGAAGAGGGTTCACATCTCTGTGTATGGTGTTTTTAGGAAGGAGAAATGATGAGTGATGTTATTAGTTATAAATCAAAATTAATAAGATAAACTTTATCATAAACTTCAATTCCATCAATTGATTCGACAGAAATTCTGTCGACTGATAAAGTCACTCCAATTTGAGCTAGGATGTTACCTACAAAAAGTTAGAATATTTCTTAAAACTTTTACTTTAGAAATAAAGGAATAAAAAAATTTTATCACTAAGAAAATTTATGTTTGCCCTGATGTGCATTTCAAGAAGCATTTGTCCAAAAAATAAAAGGAATCAAGATAAAAGTGATTCGTCATTTTTAAGCTTGCAAGATAGTAAAACTCATTCAGAAATAAAACTGGAGTTATCACATTCCTTTCATTCTTAAATCTTTTGTCCCTTTTTTTTGTCGTGAATATGCAACATTCTTTCCTCATTTCTTCATTAAGGAGAAAAAAGTAAGAAAAGAAAAAAAATTGCCATTAAAGTTAATTGACGAGGATGTAAAACAAAATTATGGTGTTGTGAAAATTTTTTTTCTTTTTCATATCTTCAACCCTTTATTCCATACAATTTGAATTTTTTTCATTCCATAAAAATGCGAGCGTATTTTGTGCATTACATGAGAAATGAAAAGGATGTTTAAATGCTTTCTGTTTTATATTTTATATTTTTATTAAATGCATACACTGAAAAATTCTGATGACGTCTTAAGAACAAAAGAACTTGAAGAATTCTGAGACGTCCCTTTAATATTTTCACAACACATAAAACCTTCTCAAGCGGCACAAATGAAGAAGGCTCCGACATGAAGGTTTTAACGCTTCGCTAAAGTTCTTTCATTAAAACTAAATGGAAGCTGCTAACATGTGGAGGCTTTAAATTGATGCTTTTTAAATTTATGAATCCAGGATTGGGGAAACCAAAGTGTGGCGAATCTAACCAAATATCAAGTGATTACCTTCTCGTGATATTTTCTTAATACACCATTGACGACCAAGCCATGTCCCGGGATAAGAACGTTAAAGGATAAAAAATGTATATCCAAAGCACTTCGTCTAAAAGAAACTTCAATCAGACTAGGGATTATAAGATTTACAACCGATAATTTTCAATATCAACTTTCCACAGAAAGCAACATAAGACCAACAGAACTGGACTAAAAATGATTCTCCAAAAGCAGAATATTAATAAAATAACTGAAAATTAAATTAGTTTCACATTTTATTAAAGACAAATATTTTAGGTCTGTCTATTTAATTATAACTCCCCAAATTTAAATTTGTTTTAACCACCCACTCAAATGCTGAAAAAACATATTCTCAAGCTAGCCTTTTCATAAGCAAACACGTGGTGAATACATACCAAGAGAAGAATAAAATTCTTTTCATCCATATAAAGCCTTGACACTACAATGACATTATTGTTCTACAGATAAAAGGAGGACCGTCCAGAGTGTGGATGGCTTCTTTTTCTACTAATATCATATCAACTCCCATTGTGTTGTCGCTTTCACATTTGTAAAGTTCATTCATCTATGAAATGGTTGATCGAGAGAAGGAGACTAAGTGTGAAAATGGAATGAAAAAGGACACAATAATATGTCCTTTCCTCGAGTGTTGCTTATTATTCCTTTTGTTTTCATCCTTGAAGTGGTAGTTTTCATTTCTAAACGGCACATTAGATTACACAAAATTACCATAAGAATGCATTTGAAATTCTTTTTTTGTTCTAGATGTTATCACTAAAATTCAGTGAATCTTAAATTGTTTTTTTGCAAACCATATACAGAAGAATTTTAAATTAAATTTTCCAAGACCCACATTTTTCGGTTTTATGTAGTAAGCTACAACATAATCTTCTATTATTAAAGCCTAATGATTCCTTCACAAAAATTCAATGCCTTAAAGTACCACAACCACCTTAAAATTAAAACTAGCTAAGAAAAACATTACAACAAAAGTGGCCACTGGCAAGATCGCATATCAGCTCGAAATATAAAAGGGTAATGCAAATAAAGACAAGAAATTAGAGGAAAGGAAGAATCAAAAAAGGTTAATTTCCATGCAAGAGTTTTATCTACCTAAAAATTTCTTATCATAATCAGAAACTGTTAAGATACTTTTTCATGTTGTGCTTATATTTTTGTTTCTAGATGACTAAACTTTTCTATTTTGTAACTCAACTTAATTTCTATGCTTAAACCACTTCTTATTCTACAGCTTTGCTGATGATTCCTAATTTTCATAGAAACTTTTGCCTCTCCTTTCGTTTTTTTCTTCTTCTTGGATATTGCAAACATGGAATGAAATCGAAAAACAGAGTTGAAAGTTCCAATGTTCTTGTTAATCTTGTCTAATAATTGCATTGATTCATGTTAGGACAGTAAAAGACTTTGTGGATTGTAAAAAATCTCGAGGAAGACCAAAGAATTTCTCGAAGCATAGAACCGGCTGTAGACGTTCTCTCTGCGCGGCAATTAGCCCACATGTGCCCTAGCTAAAGGAAAATAGTAAGTTAGTAAACAATGTTTGGAACAATTGATATGAATAATTTTTTAAAATAGTTTTGATCTTGCTTAATGCCTTTAAGTCTTAACTATCCAATTCTCTATTTTGGATCCAATTGTAAAACATATTCACAGTTCCAATACAATGACCAATTGCCATCTCTGGAAATAGAAAAAAAAAATTGTGAAACCAAAAAGTTTTCAAATACCGTTGACCCTAATTAGGCAATATTAATACAACTTAAGAGAAAAAAAAAGCAAAAAAGCAAGAAATCGAGTAAGGAAAATGGAGAGAATGAGAAATACATACAGAGTAAATTATCTGTCCCTTTTGGAGAAATTATATTCTGCCTTTTCCAATTTTTTGTATTTTGATAAGAAAAGGAAAATTTTTGGATTAAAAAAGAAAGGAAAAGAAAAAAAAGGGGAAACAATTCGAGATAACGAGAAGATTTATGCTTTTTTTGAGTATTGCTTATGGTTTGTGCCGAAAATAATGGATTATGAACATCGATAATATTCTTTTTTTCATGGATATGATTTATACATTTATGATAAGTTTTTTAATCATTCAACTTTTTGGGCAGTTTCTTCTTCTTTATTTTGTTTATCTCGATTGATGCTTTATATTATCAAAAGTTATTATCTAATGGAGTGACTTCTAAACCTTTTTGGTTGACGGCATTCTTGCAAATGAAGCAACTTTTGCAGCAACAACCAAAATTCATCTAAAGCAAGTTTAGTCGCTGTGCCTCTCATACATTTATTAGTGCACCAGTATATTGCGGATCGTAAATTGGCCAACACTGATTTCTAAAGTTAATCATGTAATAAAAAAATATTGCTTTGCTCAGAAATCAATTTTTCTTGGGAAATGATTAATGTTTGATAATTTACTTGATGATGTTTTTTTCTACTTATTTTTTACAACAGCTAACTAGATATTATCCTTTATTAATCATATAACAAGATGGTGTATACAATATGCTCAGTGTTATGCTTGAGGACAAGGCGTGGAGACTATGAACATATGTATATTATATTGCTAGGGATTTCAATCTCGGGATTGAATTGTATGTGATTCCGGATTTTGGGATCAATATCGAGACTCAATTCATTTTAATTCCGGAATTGAAATCCTTAATATTATAGAAATTTAAATTATCCTCAAATATTCTAAATAGGTATCTTAACCATCTCATGCGATCCCAATTATCTCCAAACAATCTCCGTTATCACCGCTAATTCAGATACTTTCATAGTTTCCACGCCTAGCTTTAATCATTTAACTGACTTGCACCAAATCTGGTTATTACACTTATGCAAGACTTACGCTGAAGGAAATTAAATTAGAAAAAAATAAAATAGTTAAGCACGACAACCATTTGTCGTCATTCACCATGAAATGCAGTGTGTAATGAATAATCAAAGAATAAAAGCTTTAATTATTTAATGTCATTGCAATCGTTATTCTCTCAAATTATTCTTAATTAGTCACATTTTAATACGCTAACTGCATTTTAAATTTTTTTGTCGTTTTCTTCCGTGTTCGCTTCTGTTTTTGTTCTCTTGGTGAAGTGAAAGCTGACTGGAATATTAAGATAAACATTTTTATGTTATTATTGTCTTAATGTTGCCGCTGCTGCAATCAGCAAGTAGAAATGTATTATAAGTGAGAATCATTCAAAAGCTCTGGCAATTAGGAACATAATTCCTGGAATTGAACCTTCAATGCGTAAGATGGCAATATTTAAATATCTGCGACATTTGTGGATATGACGAGTTTTGCTCATTAAAATTTTGTTATTGCAGGAAATTGCAGTAGCCGAGCATGTACCCGGCAGACACATGACATAAAACTGAACGAAAATCTGGAACCAAGTCGACTTGACACTAGTTTGAGACCGGATTTAATCGAATCTTGCCTGGAGTCAATGTCATGCTGGCATGGGGTCAGACTTTCATCCATGTCTACGTCGTGCGCATTCCGGGATAGCTGTTAAAATGATGATTTACAAAACATAACACAACGCGATGAAATTCGCGCTAATTTTCAAACAGAATAAACAATATTTTTACTCCTGTTTATATAAACGAAAAGAGAGAGAAAACTTAATGAGGAAAAGAAAGAATAAGAGAAAGAAAAAGAGTCAGAACTATGCTACATTAATTTCAAGTGTACAAAATTAATGGTGTAATTTTTTATACTTAATTCTTTTCCTCTTCTTTAGTCATTATTATTAGTATAAGTATCGGCGGAACAAGAGTCAAGTAAGTTATGTAGACACACTCAACACAAGATAAAATGAGAGAACTAATTTATATAAAAAAAAATATATTCATGTTGCATTTTTCTGTGAAGAAATTCTTATGCTGATAACGTAAGTTGGATGCGCACAAGAGAACAAGAAAGACCACACACAGTAAGCATCATCAGCAATAACAAACTTAACAACATAATTCCCTAAATTGTTGTATATTTTTCATTCTTTCTACAATTTTCTTTCTTTTTTTGGTGATTGCACATTATCTGCATAAGGGGGAAGTTGCATTTAGTAGAAGGTGTTCTATGTTGTGCCTATTTGCTTAACATTTCAGTATGGTCAACCCCTTTTTCAAACCTTTTAGTAATATCATTCGATCAAAAATATAATTGCTCTTAAAAATTCTATCTACGTCCCTAAGTATTTTTCATCACTAGAAATGTTTCTGAATTGATCCCTTCCCAATATTAGCTTTCCCATACCGATAGTCATTTATTTCCCCAAACCCATTTTCCCCCTGTGATCTGCATTAAATAATTTCAAGGTTTAAAAATTCTTATTGATGCTGTTTTTATTGTAATTACTATAGCTATATGCATATGAATGAGGAAATATGTTATATCAAACACGCGAAACATGAAAAATTGTCTTTTAAATGCTTTATCTTTAGGTAGGAATAAAGAATAATTTTTCAAATGGGTATGAATGGGTCCCTCTCGAGGGAGAAGCAATTTATTGTCTGATAATTTACATTTTTTTTACTTTATTGCTGATATTATTGTCGGTAATAAATAATATGGGTTAAGTGGCATAGTTAAGCGTATCTTTAAATTAATGTTTCAAATGTTTATAATATTTTAAATCTGTTTTTGTCTTTCCCGAGAGGATTTTACTAGCCCGAGCAGCATAATACGGTCAACCGCAGTTTTCACTGTAAAAAGAGTCAAAATGGTGTCGTTAGAACAACTTCGCGTATTACCGTTAATACAGCATCGTATCGGTTTCCTTCTGAACACCCTGTGCTGTTCTTTTATGCTTGTATTCAACATGTTTACTGTATCTCTATCAAATAAGTTTGAAATTGTCCAAAAATCTTAGTTAAAATTTAAACATATGAAACTAATTACAATTGTTTCATTCTCGAAAAGACTATAAAAGTTAGGGATAGAAACCTCCGTAATGTGACATTCAAAGATTGTGGTTAAAAGTCATACTTTATTTAAAATTTTAAGGACTCAACAAAATTTGTTAATTAAAGTCTAACAATACTTTCTTTTCAGGATAGTTTGACCCAATTTGACCAAAAAATTGGTCGACAGTTTTACTATCTCTTTTTATTACTTTGTCCTTGTTTCATATGACATAGTTTGAAGATTAATGTATTTTTGTTTTGGAAAAATTCTTTTGATAAGAATAAACGTTTTGAAGTTTTTTTCATTAACATAACTTTCATGTGCATATTTTTTTCAAAATTACCATATTAATAACATGCACCGCAATTTTACAAAGTTGCATGTAAAATTTACATGCATGCTGAAAATTTCTTCAAATATTTTTATCACAACAGCGAAGCAAGAAATGCTTGCATTGCAAAAATTAATACAAAAATTCTTGCCTTAAATGAGAAGCGATAAAAAATTCCTCAAAATTCCCATAAAATTTCCTTGTGGATTCCAAGAGATTTCATCTCAACAGCTCATACATATACATACATAACTGTATATTGTTGTTGCGAGACGAAAACTTTTCCAGTTTTATTAATTTATGCTCGTTCAGACTCTCTTCGTTGCCTTTTTTTTACGAGACTGACAAATGTTCATAAAATTTCATGACTTTTGCTTATCTTCAACAAAAAAAGCTTATTTTCATGTTTTATAGTCCATTCGCAATATTTCCCATATTTGTTCATTCATAAATAATCAGAAATAATTATGACTGAATATACATCCGATTTTTTTGTGTTTTACATAATCATAATTTTTATTTTGTGTTTTGCGCAAAAAATGATAAAGCACAATCAGTTCAATTTTTTATTTTATTTTCCTCGTTTTCTTCCTTTATAAAAAATTTTCTCCTTCTCCGTTCAGCATCATTCAGGCGAGACTTAATGTCGCCAAAAAAAAAAGTCTCATTTCAAAAATATTTATCTTCAATGGGTTTTCGAAGTTGTGGCGCCAGAAATTATTTGCAATTGATTTTTTTCTCATGAAAAATTGTAATAAAATATAAAGTTTAGGATGCAATGAAGGAAGCTTGAAAGCTTGTTCGCTTGTCGTCTCCAAACAGCACATGTCAATTGACTGGCACTAGAGTGGTGTGATTCTAGCATGGCAACAGATTCAAATAGAATGCGGTGATTTAAATCCGACAACACGTCAGAGTCACACCGATCTCAGTAGCACTTCTAATCGATTAACTGATTTGTGGTATTCGGAGTCTTTCATCATCTCAGGTATAACAAATAATCTCTATAAGTCTGAAAAAATCATTTAAACCTTCCTATTCGTTGACTGTTTGATCTCTTTGAAATTAAGGAACCTTTTGACTGACCCGATCTTTCCAATTAAACTCAATTTCACTCAACAAGAACGGACAATTCAAATAATGATACTTATACATTACCAGAGAAATATGATACAGCATATTCAGTAAAAGTTGAATGAGTTGTCAAATTTCCTTTATGACTTTTTAACCAAAACCGGAAATGTTTGTTCATCGACTAGACACTAATTGTTGTTGCTTCTATTATTGTTGTTAATAATTCTATTTGTCATTCTATTTTTAAGATTCATGATAAACAGAATTGCCATAGCAAGAACTGGGTCATGAAGCATCCGCTTCAAGATTTTTTTTTATTGTACTTGAACTTTTTTCTTTTATTTTGTTTACTTTCAATTTAATACAAAATAAATACAAAGAAGCTAGAATGAAAATAATGAAAAAATCTCAGGAAATAATGATTTATTTTTTCTGATAATTTAAACCAGAGGTGAGCAACCTTTAATTTATCGCGACACACCTTGGTAATAAGCATCGATCGAAACCACATACGGCACATGGTTAATGGCATATCCAAAAATTTCGGCTGCATACAGGTTGACCAACACTGTTTTAACCGTTAATAACTTCTTAATGAATCTTCAATAGCTTTAAATATCTTATCTTAATTTATCTAATTCCAGTTAATAGACAAAAAATTTATGTTTTTATGAGACTTGCCAAAAAGCATTTGGCAATCAATTAAGAAGCAATAAATAAGAATACAAAACGCAATCAAGAGGATAAAGTTTATTTGCCGAAAATATTCATTGATCTTAACGCAAAACAGATTTTATTGATCAGAGAAGATTAGATCACCACTTATTGAAATGTTACAATTTACGACCAGGCATAAAACCAAGTGGCAGTCACTTTACTCCGAGCGACACAAATGAAGAAGGCTCCGCCACAAATCATTTAAGACTCCGCTATACCTTTTGTTGATTCTAGATGGAATCCGCTTACTTTTGGCAGCCATATGGATGCCAAACGGTGTCATATTGTCTATAAGTTTGCTAGGGGTCGAAACCAACCAAATTTGACAAGTGACTTGATTCTAAATATACTGTTGCCTAGTCATTGCAGTGGCTACATTTCAGTATGTGCCGATCGGGAGAAGGTTTACACTTTTGTAAATCGATATGTGTCGATTTTTTAAAATTAGTAAATTAATTATGATTTTTATATGTTTTCTAAAAATGACTTTTAAATTAAACCGAAATTTGTATTAAATGCCATAAAAATCATTGGAATCGTCAAAATAAATGTGATAATAAAATGCTTGCATATTTAAATATAAACGACTATTTATGTTAAATGTGTTTTAATTGCCTAAATAGAAGCATATAGAAATTTTTGCGAACATGATTTTCAACATTTTATGCAAATGTCGCTGAAAGTAAAATTCAAGGAGATAAAATAAATTGAATTCTTTTTGTTCCTTTAATACAAAATAAAAACATTGACAACAAAATCTTTTTTGTGAAAGGATTTTTTTTTTCTCTCTTTTTTCGTTTCTTCTTTTTAAGCATTTTATAAAGCAAAGCAAACCACTCAAAAACGACAAAGGGAAATTGAGATTTTTTTGCTTTTTCTTCGTTATTCATGAGATATTTATTTTGCGAACAATAAAAGATTGAAATATTGTGAATGATGATGAAAAATAAATTTTTTATGATATTTGGATGATGAGAAACGAAATGTTTATCTATTAATTTGTGTTTATGCAAATTTATAGTTAATGAACAAAAATCCTTTTTCAAAATTTATTGGATGGAATTTCTGGATTTGAATATTACCTCAATCAGAGTAATAATCATAAAAATCTGAAAACCCCTCCATTTTTTCGAAAAAAAAATGTTCATCTGGTTAGTTGTGAGGTGGCATCAAAGGCCAGAGTGATCTTATATACATGCTAATGATCCTGAGATCAATCTCAGGTAAAGTCAAATTTTCGAAGCTCTTTTCATATTTCTCCGTTCTGGTTGAGAAGTTCGTGTTAAGGATGAAGTTTTGAAGTTTTTAACACAAAAAGTGTCTCAATTGGTAGGTTTACAAGAATACTAAAGTATCTGGATGATTTTCTATTAGAAATCTTACACACACGAATTATTGCTGGATAAATTGAAGGGACCAGCTCTTATGACGTAATCTTATCCTTCTAATGTGCAGAGTTTGCACGCAATTAGATTTTATTGTAAAATGTTGGTTTAAAGGTAGAGTGGCCAGAGCATTTTCGCAAAAAATCGGGAAACTTCTTAGTTTGGCACTATTGGGTTGTACTTTCGGACTATTTTATGTCCTAATATTCAAAAAACTAGTTAAATTACTTTAGAAACTTGCAATAAAATGTTCAAAATTTATCCAAAATTCCAAAATTTTGTATGGAGTTTTCGACTTTTTGAAAAATCGGGACATTTTGAAGCTTTGTCGGGACACAGCAGCAAGGTCAAAATTACAACAATATATTATTAATCCTCCTCATAAGGCTGGGCCTTTATGGGTCCCATATAAGTTACTCTCAATGAGGTAGACTTCAATTTGTTTCAAAATCCAAACAGATTTATAAAGCAAACTGAATTAAGCTTCTTTAATTTATTATAAATCTATTAATTAATGTCTACAGTAAAACTAATTTTTACACTCATTTTCAAATTTATTGCTGTTGATCATCACATGTTTCCATCACCGAAAATATTGTGCTCCTGACATTTACACAAAATCTCAAAGCATATCATGATAATAAATTCCACTAAAGCCTATTTCAACCTGTACGAATATATGTTCCGCTCAATAAAATCAAATGAAATTGTTAATTGATGGTGCGATACAGAGAAAATAATGAAATAAATGAGAATCACTGGTTACATGTGTGTGTATGGGTCGAAAACAACCTGTAATAAAATCGACGTACAATCAACAAATGTTATTGATGCTTTATTGCAAAACCAATATTTTTTACACAACTTCGAGCAAATTTCCAAAAGGGAACCACATTTGATGAGCGTAATCAGCTGCAAGTGTAAACATAAAATTATTTAAATTTTTTGGTAAGAGCATAAATAGTCCAGGAATTTGCTATTATTTGAATCATTTTGTCTAAATATATGTACATTTGATAAGAATAATGAATTTATCCATCTAAGTCAATCTTTCTCATCACGACTGATTATTCAACACATTGTCAGCACTCAAAACCATTCTAAACGATATAGTCTGAGTACCGCAACATACTTGTTACAAGTCCTTGATCTATGACTTTGAAATGTCCCAGAAAATAACAACTAATGCGTTTCAATTCCAAAAATTTTGATGAAATTTCCAAAAAAAATTTATTGTGTTATCCCCTTTAGCATTCCCATAAACACCCAGACATACATTACACAGCATATTGCACCCGAAATTATATTTTATTCTTTATCATGTTTACATTTCTCATCGTGCAAATAATTCAACGCTGTTATTATTAAATTTAGTGGTGACTGATGATTTTTGGTGGTGTAACGTACATACATGCTGTACAGAAAAGTGAAATTAGATATTGAATGGATGATGGCACACACAACAACCAGAAAAATTTCATTTCATTTTGAATTATAAAATTGGCTGGAGTGGTTCCCCAATCTCTTTTACATTCGTCTCTCCACCGTCAATATACACCCATTCAATGCAATTTAATTTTCGACAGGCAAATTAGATTACTTGATTGCAATCGCTTTTCACAAAATTCCCCCATCGCTTCAATTCATTTTTCAATCTATCTATCTGTCCTTCTATCTAGCTCTATGTATATATTTATGCATAAATATAAAACTTTCTATTTATTTGCCATAATGATATGAGATTTGAATGTGATCCAAAATTGCAAAAAAATCAAACTTTAAGTATATCAAGGCATTCAAGCAAATTGAAGTATGTCCCTAAATTTATTAGGAAATTATCTACATTTTTATACAAATAATTTCAAACCAAAATTCAATTTCTAAAATTATTTTGAATATTTTTCAACTTTCTAGTCCACTATGCATACCAAAATACCTATATATATTCAATATGCACATATTCTGTATGAAACGAGAGAGAAATGCTAAATTGCTTTGGCATATTACGTTAATTGATGTGATACGCATGAAATGAGATACTGCCCGCCACAATATACTATCTGTAATTAAAATTATCATCATTTCGTAGTCATTTTTGAAATCGGTACATGATGGATGGAAAAATTCATTTTTTTTGGTATGGATAGATTCTTGCACACGAGCATCACTTTTTAGTTGAATTATGAATTTAAAGTATCATTGACATAGAAACTCAGTAAAAAAGTTTTATTTTAATGAAAGTTTGAGGAGATTTTTGAAGATGTGCTTTAAGGTTTTCAGTCGGAACTTTGAAGTGATTTTCAAATTATTGTAAGGAAGTCTTATTCAGTTGTGACTTCAGGCTTCTTTCATTCAAATTGGTTCAAATTATTATGCTATTTAAGGATTATAATTTGTCAAAATAATGATAATACCTACATAATGATAGCATTAATCTGTAAAGGATTAAAATAAATTTAAAAAGACTTGTTTTAAAATTTTCCAATTTTTTTGTGGATCGTTTTTATTATTTTTCTTCAAATAATTTTTCAATTTTTTTTTTGTTCTTTTGTTTCATCCATGGTAAAATTAATTTAATTTATTTTATTTTACTCTGCTTTTTTTCATAATTAAATGTTTCTTATATTTTTCTCATTTTATCGTTTTTTTATAAATATTAATTTTAACACTACCTATTGTTTTAATATATATTTTTTTATGTACAGAGATTCATTTTCTTTCTTTAAATGTCTGTTGCCTTCATGCATGATGACGTGCAAAATATTTATTTCCTTGTTTTTCAATATTTTTTTTAACATTATACACTTATGCTGTCATTTGTTTGTAGTATTTAATTATTTATTTCTGTTTATATAGAAATACTGTTTTCCGACTGTATGAGAAGTGTAGCTGTGAGTATCGCATTTTATTTTATTATTTTTAATTATTATAATGATCATACAAAATTCATGTATATCCTTTAATGTTTAACAGAGTTGATGGTGAAGTACATTGTCTAAAAATCTCTTTTTTTTGGAAAGCTGTTGAGATTGATTTTGAAAAAATTCAAGAATTCTGACATTTAACAAAATTTTAGTAATTTTTTAAAACTTAAAATCTTTTAGAAATTCTTCAGATTAAACTCAACTCAAAATCAATCTTGCTTTTAGATTTTTGTGTCTATAAAATTCAACTTTCGTCTTTACAGCTTTTTTACCATTATTCTCCGAGCGACGCAAATGAAGAAGGCTCCGCTAAAGCTCTTTAATTAACACCAAATGAAAACCGCCTAGATTTGGCTTCCTTGTAGATACCACACGTAGGAGGCTTCCATTAGGTGTTAATGAAAGGAGTTTAGCCGTTCACTTATTACATTCAAGGGGAGGGGATTTAAAAATTGGAAATTCCTTGAATTCCACTATTCATTTTTGAAAAAGAGTCGTTAATTTGTAACGTAATAAATGAACGGTCCCTTAAAAGCTTAATAGCTGAGCCTTCTTCCTTTATGTCGTTCGGGAATTTTCTGTTTTCAATGGCTTTTATACTTCATTTTCATTCAATAATTTTTTTATTTCATTCTCTATGCAGTGGAGAAGTAAAGCATTAAGGTTTATTTTTTAAGCGCAACGATTTGCAGTAAACAATCTTTATACTACAGTTTAAAACTGTGTGTGCAATAATGAACATATTCTGTTAAGTGATTTATATTTCTGATTTTTGAATTTCATTTAATGATTTCGGAATGAATTTAAGAGTTAAACTTTGTATGAGAAGGCAGAAGGGGATAATATTATTTAATATGTAAAGTATAAGCTCATAATATTAACATTATCAACAAAACTAAAGTAAATTTTTTATTAATTTAAAAGGATTTAATAAATTATTCATAAATTTCAAAATTCACTCATTTCTGTCTTGATTTGTTTACTTTGGCTAAAAAATTACAAGTTTTGAAACTTTGCCTATCTCACAAAAAAATTATTATAAATTTTTAAAAACTTGAAAACGCTGATGTGATCTTTAAATTACTCACTTTAAGTCGTTCATCGTTATAATAATTAAAAATTCAAACGAAAAAGAAATTTATCTCGAGAATAAATTTCACGATGAATACTAATATCGAAATTCATGTATAATTTAATTTTGAAATCATATTCATAACTGAAATGCTGTTGACTTGGAAACAGTGTCGATAGAAATTTAATTAAAATCCCACTTAATTTCATTTTCAACTTTTTAGGAAAATTTTAATAATTTGAACAGGTAAATTTCTTAATAAAATCAAATTTGAGTCATTTTGCTAAACTTTCAAACTTTTCTGAAAATTGGGGAGAGAATAAAGTTGAGGAAAAGTGGGAATTTTGAATTTTCAACTCAAAAATCCTTAACAAATTGAAAATTGTTTCTCCAAAAAGTGAGATGGAGGTTTAACAACCTCTGAATATGCCCCTGATTACTACCAGGCAATGAACAACAAAGCATGATTAATTGCAACTTTAGGTAACAAAATTGAATGGCAAAATAACTTTCAATTGAAAGTAAAACAGAATGAAAACTATTAATTAATTTTTACAAAACGTAAATGTTCCTAGTCATTCGAGAATTCTTTTTTTTTTGCTGTAATTAAACTTGTTTTTCTGCTTAACAATAGTTATATTTACAAATACTTTTCAGTTAATTTCACTTTTTTTAGCCATAAAAACTTGATACTTTTTTTCTTCATCATATTCTAACATTTTTTATATTAATTCTTTTTTTAGTCTATATTTTATGTCGACATAATATATTAACATAAAAAAGTAAAGGTGAAATATTTTTCTGTAGTAATTTAATCTTTTCGTCTATTCAAATTTTTTTTGTGTTGCTCCTTTAATTTATCATTTATGTCGCTTAGAGCAATTTTTGCATACAGTTCATAATACGATAAGTATTTTCATATACACATAACCGATTATCTTTCTACCTTCATCATCATCATCACCACCTCTTGTGTTTATTCTTTGAATGGTTTTCTCACTCTATAGTTTCTGTCCCACAATTTTTGCTGTTGATCCATTCCACCCACTCAACAACAGAGTCCTCCATCTTATTATTCATTTATGATAAGATACATGTGTGTATATTCTTGCATATTCATGTCAAAAGGGGGTAAATGGTGGTTAATTGAGGCCTCTTATAGCACATTAGTTTTGATCCAAATTTAACTCGACATGCTTTTGGGGATGAGTATGAGAGTGTGGGTGATGTAGGTAGATAGATGGAATTATAATAATAAAAAATCTTTTATTTTATTTGGACAGGCAGATTAGGCGAATAGTTCTAAACTTCCACTACTTCTTATCGTAGATATTAAACTTGCATGTGCTACAACATGTCTGCTGGAATCGATGAAGTCGACACAAGCCCATAGTCTTTACATTATTACAATATTTTGATATGTCCTTACATTCATTTGCTGTTCATAGGAATAATAATGGGAAAATGGCATTAGCATAATAACAATAACAATGATTTTTATCACCTAAATCTCTAAAACATATTGAATTTTGTTAAGCTTTACATGCTTCAATGATGACTAAAGAGATGGAAAATTGCTACATTTTACTAAAGGGATATTCTTGGCAGGATTTAAATTTTAAAGAATTTCAATTTTAGGATTTAACCATAAAATTATAAACACAAGAATACCCACTGCAAAATGTCAAAAAATTTCAAAATACTCACGGTTAACAACACATGGCTGACCACTACATGGCTTCATAACAGCTGGTCTTGGTTGTTTATTGCATGCATTGCCAGCTGGCTTTTTTGTTCCATACCATACGCACGATATTGTTCTATACCGCGTTCCTTTTCTATTACATTGTGCGTTACACTGTTGATATGATTTTGATGAAAATAAAGTAAAAAAACAGAAATTAAGAAAAGTTAATTAATTTAAAATAACAAAAAAATCGTGTTTTACACGTGTTATTGAACATGAGAGTGTCATTAATTATAATTCATGTCATATCGCGTTTTAATGGACAAAAAATTTACATAAATGCAAAGTCTAATGAAATGAAAATTTCATGATAATTTCACTATGTTATTTGCCAATTTTACATCATAAAAACAGAGAAACACGCGTTAAAAATCAGGAGAACACGATAAACCCAAAAACGCATATATGAACACCCAGAAAGGAATCGGAAAAAATGGGCAGACATCATGAATAAAACATTTATAAAAAATTTATTTTCCACTCTCTACCCTGTTGAATATATATCCAATCTAAAAAAACAACATATTCTACCTCTGACCACTGCTCAACACGCCAAACACCTTTACACAGCTCATTGTAACACTCTTGTTTGGTTGTAGGTTTTTCATTTTCGTCGCATTTATCACTGACAGTATCATTGTCGAATGTACAACTAACATTGCGCTTCTGTAGCGCCGTATGCCATGCAAAACATTTTGATGATCGACATAGTGTCCATTCAGTCGTCGTCCACTGTGGACATGGAGTGTCACCACATTTTTCAATTGTATCTGGTGACTTTAAGCCAGCATCTTCACATAGAATATTATCAACAATCTTGGTAGTATTTTTAACTCGAACCATGCAATGAACTGACCGTAGCTGAATAAAATTTAAAAGGGTTAAATGAAAATGTTAATATTGTGATTTATTGCTGTAATAGGATAGGTCGTGGGAACTTTTTGGGGAGAAATGTGATACTTATTTAAAAGCCTGTACAGCTTCTTATAAAAATTTAGCTTAATCTAAGAAAAATTTCAGTTTCGTTGGATCCGCTTTCTAATCTTCAAAATGTATATAGTACATGTATTGAGATATCATTAAAGTGATTGATTATAGAAGCGAAAAGTCTCCCCATAAATTCAATTTATTGAACATCATTACTCACTCGATATCCACTGTCGTTAGTACCACAAGTCTGAGAACATGCTGACCATGGACCAACAAAAAACTCAAATTCTAATCCATCCGTGAAGCTTTTCTCTTCAGTTTTTAGTGCTGCTATTTGTGGCAAAGCACGTGGATCATCGTCTTGCTCGAATGCTCTTTCACCAGGATCGAGTGCGTGCTTTAAATGCTTTTCATGAAGCATTTGATGTCCTTTTGAATTTCTAAACGCCTGTAATGGCCAAAGAAACTGTAAAAGAAGGAAAGAAAAAGAAATATTTTTAAATAAATGCCATAAATATTTCCATGTTAATCTCTACTTATTAACTTCTAACAACTACTGGACGAACACAAAAACGAAAAAATAAAATAATTTTGATGGAATGTCTGACAAGTAAGAGAACAAAGAGAAATTTAATCAAAGATTAAAATATAATAGTTTTTGATTTAAATAATTAACTAATTAACGTGATTTTTGTGCATTATGTTAAGAGTCTCTGTATTGTAGGATTGAATTTTTATGTGATGATTAACAATGGAATGTAAGAAAATTGTGGATTAAAATTCATAATAAAATTTATTAACTTCCCAATAATCTTGGACTAGAAATTTCTCTATGATTCATCCCAAATTTTTGTTTTTCATGCAGGTATATAAAACTAGAGATGATATAGGTATAGTCTATACAAAATCACTATCAACTCTAGATTTATTTTATGATTTAACTTCAAGTTTTCATCATTCTTTTTTAATTGGGCCAATACCATCGATTTTTATGAAATATGACATAAGGTTCGGGAAATAACCGCAGGCCTGCATTTTCTGCATTCAAAATGCACAGACTGTGTCTTATAGTTCGTTCAATACTGCAGGTCTGCAGCTTTTGGGGAACTTTATTATTTTGCAGCGGAACTTGACAGTACCGACAATTTCTTTAAAACCACGAATGATTGAAAATAAGAAGTTAATTTTTATCAAATGAAGTCATATTGTTCAATTATCGTAAGTCCAATTTTCTCATCAATAATTACAGAAACGTGCTCAATTATAATCCTGTGCAGCAACACACTTATTTTAATCTAAATTCTTTCCATTTTAGCATTCCTTCTTTTTAAAATTAATTAGAACCTCAGCATATTCGAAAAGGGTATATGAAATTAACTTGGGGAAAACGTCATGACATAATTATCTTATTCATGTATACAAATATATTCCAAATATCAGCCTCTAATGCCAATTAAGTGGAAAGCTATAAATAATTAAAATCTGGTTAATTTTCTGTTTAGAAATTTTCGCATCAAAAGTTTTGACTACATTGTTTTACTATCAGACGTGTTTCGTAATTCGTTGAATTGAGTATATACAAATATGTATGTATGTAGAGTATGCTGTGACATTATTTAGATGGCATGTGGTATCTAAATTTATGTATTGTTTGATTTCAGTGAAATAATTATCGCTATCGTTCACATAAATACATGTGTACATTCAATCGTGTCATTTATCTTCTCGGTTCCACTTGATGGATTTTAGCAAAAATATTTAGGGAAATTAAATTTTGCATATTTTAATAATTATTCGACTAATTTGATGTTTGTTAAGTAAATATTAGGAATTTATATAATGAGATTCAGGTATGTAGCCAAAACAATTTATTTGGGGTGTCTTGACCTAATCTTGAATTATGTTCCATTTAAAGTCATACATTTACTTGTATTGCAAACAGAAAAATGATATTTTCCAATCCTTGGATGGGGTCCAAGCTTCCAATGCCCCCTCTCCCTAGCTACACCCTTGATAAAATCAATTTGTAGTCATATGCTGTGTTTTTCGTATAACATTTTAAAATAATTGAATCTGAAAATTCGTACATTCAAAATAATAAACCTGTTTTAGTTCATAAACTTTATAAACTTAAACATGTACGTTTTCTGATTATATTTGCGGAATTCCGCAAGAGCATGTATCGATAGATTAGCTGATGAACCAGAAGCTAAATATTCACATGAATATAGAGTCTATATGTATCTGATATTTACAGCATATGCACTCAATAAAATTCATTTTAAAAATGGAAATACTGAATTTTTTCGATCGTAATATTTCTTGTACCTTCCGAGATTTTTTATAGTGTCGTTTACTGCACAGGAAAAAAACATAAAAAAAAATCATATTTTTCATCATATTTCTAAATGACATTCACAATAAATAATAACAATAGTAGCAATAATAATAAACATTTTTTGGTTGTGGATAAATAAAAATGATGCCTGATTATTATTATTATTAATGCACATTAATTTCTACACAATGAAAAACAGCAATAATGAATATATAGGTGTTTTTGGAGAAAATTTACCTATTAATGAGGTATATTGTGTGTGATTTTTGTATTTTATTTCCTCAGAGCGTGTATTAAATAGTAAATAATAAATAATAAAAAAGTTCTCTCTGTTTTTTTAGACCACCCCGTTGATGAGAAATTGTTACAACATAGAGTGAAGAGATTTTGAAAATTTGAATTATTAACTGCCGTTAAAATTTAAATTTTTAAGTTCTCATAAATTAAGCTTTCGATCGCATCAATTTTAAAATTGTTCACAAAATCTTGCTCAATTTCTCATTAATGGAGCGTTCATAAATTACGTAACGCTTAATGCGGAGGAGAGAGATGACTCCTTTATTAAGGAGTACTAATCTTGATTCATGATTTTGCCACAATTCAATGGGAAAGGGGTCAAAAAAAGTCATTTTTAGCGTTACATAATTTCCGAACGTTCCCTACGGGGTGCACTACAATGTTTATGTATGTCCAAAGTACGTGAAAAATATTTTCATATATTGCATTTCTCCTTGATAATTATATATTGAAAGGAAGGACGATAATGTTTATAATAATACTAATAATAGTGAACATTAAGTTTATATACTGTAAACAACAACAACAATCAAATTGTAATTTACTTATTTTTAAAACTATCGTACATGCTTTCATATATATTCCTATGTATTATATGGACATAAAAAAAAGGAAAATATTTAACTACAAAAGTACGTGATAAAATTAAATAAAATAAAATCTTTTAAATTGGCCACAATATTTGTTTTAAAATTTATTGCTTTTAAAAACGGATATTATTATAAAATTATAAACATTGTGATGTGTAAAGTAAAGAAAATAAAAATTTTGTGACTTGAAAATTTTAAAACTTGACTTTAAATCTTTATTTACACCTTAAAGTAAATGACGATAAGTGTATGTCTTGACCGTAACCGAAACAGGTTGATCACCACTGTTCTAAGGTGAGCCCTTAGACAGAGTTTTTAAAACTTTATAGCACATCACACTAACGAATGCGAACGAAAATGCAAAACAGTATCCGTGACACATCTGTGATGGCTCTGCAAATTACTAGATAGTATACATACTACGGTGCTTAGTTTGAAAATCACTCCTTGAACTTTACCGGAATACTAAACCCAAAATTACGATGGAAGTAATTTACATTCGTTTTGATGGATTGCTAATCACTAGGGCCAATTAGATTCATTAATGAAAAACAAATCAAATATTCTAAATGATGTCTGGTTTTGGAAATTTTTGACCTATTCCAACCTTCTCAATTATATTCAAACTAAAATGAGTCGTCCTCATGAGTTAAAGTCTATTATTATCATGTTAATAATTTGGACAAAAATTCCAATAATGATGTCTATCATTCCACAAACGCCCACAACTTTTATAAGCTATGTATCATATAAACTAACAAGAATAGAAAGGAAAACTGTTCACAACAAAAGTCAAATGTAAACAAAATGATTCACTGAATACTTATTGTGTGGAAAAAAAATTCTCTTTTATTATGATTGTTGATATATCTTGTATCCGTATGTATGTTATTTCCTTAACTATTTTACCAAGTATTTGAGTAAACACAAAACAATATGATAACAAATATGTTGTGCAAACAATATTCTTCCTCGTGATTTTAATTATGTATTCATACATTTACATTTATTCACTTATGATATGATATTATATTTATGTTGTGAACGTATTATTGTATTTAAAGTTAAAAGTCTGAAGAGTAAGTTGTAATAATATAAAAGGACGAGTAAAAAGGTTGAAGACACATGTAAGATCAAACAGCACAAAATGTATAAAATTTGTGGTAATTTGAAAGAAATTTTCATGCAGAATGTCTATCATAGAATACTCGTAGACTACTATACTCAAAAAAATAGGAATTGTATACATGAAGAAAAAGAAGCTTATGCATTTTAATGAGGATTTTCATCGGATATACTCATACATTTCTTGACAATTCTACTTTTTTTTGTTTCTATAATAAACTCTCTCTTTTTTAAACTTATAAATGATAACGAAAATCCCTTTTGCTCTATGTCATGCTCATCAGTTTTTGTGCAAGCCAACTGATTCTACTTTGAGTGAATTTCGTCAGAATGTTGCATCCCGAGCGACACAAATGAAGAAGGCTCAACGGAGTTTTAAATGCTCCATCAAACTTCCTTTATTAACACCTAATGGAAGCTGCCTACGTTTAGCGTACAAGTGGCTGCCAAAAATAGTAAAATAGGTTTATCGAAGCTTTCAAAAATCCAGGGCTGAAACTTCTTCATTTGTGTCGGTCGGGCATATTGCGGTCATCTATACAACTTTACAACGATTAGAATTGATTTTTTGAATTTCTAAAATTTGAAAAACTTTGCAAAACAAGTTTCAACTTAAAGCATTGTAAAACCAAAATCTGACAAAATAATTCTAACAACTTGACTTTCACTGCCATTGCAATATCATGGAATGCAAAAATTTTCTTTCAGATTTTTTTTTCTACTAAAATCTCTTTCTTTCATTCGGTTGAAGTACCTCTTCTGTAAATGTGTAATTTAAATATTCATGAATATTTTTTTTCTCCATTTACTCTATAGTAATGCCATCCATGCATCTCATCGTTCCGTTCTTCTTACTATTATCCTCATTTCCTTTTTTTGAGTACTTCTGTTCAAGTTAAAGTAAATTAAAGTGAAAGATATCTTTCCACAATTTAATACATTGAAAGGATTTAAATGTTGGCTTGATAATTTGTTCAATAACTTTTATGAACTTTTCCAAATTAAATCATTCAAATTTGATACTCAAGCATAAGGAAAATCGAATATTTAATAGATTTATGAGAACTAATAAATCTCTAAATCTCAAAGCTAAACTTGCAAATTGACACATTAAAGCTTCTACTTATCTCTATACTAAAAAATCTATTTCAATTTGCATACAATATATAATTTTCTTTTTTCTAATAAAAAATGCAATAAAATTTGCATTTCACCAAGATTTTGATATTTCATTCTTAAGAAAATTGCAATAACATTAAGATAAGTCAAGCATGAATGGCAAGCAATAGAAATAGAAACAAATCTAAAAAAGAATTCATCAACAAAAGCTTTTTTTTCGCTCACTTTAGTCTTGAATAAACAGGTTTAATTTCAAATGCAAAAGGATATTTGTTGAATATTTTAAGAAGGCGGACTTTCATTATTTGAATATACATGCCATGATGTTAAAATACAGCAGAAGAAATAATATAAATATATAAATAATTTTTTTTTCTCCCAAGCAACAAAATTGCTTAAAAACATTATTCCTTCTTTCCCTGTGTATTTATATTACCATCTCTGTACTTTTTATTATTTTTTAAAGGTTATATGTAGCAAAAATATATCAAGCACAAAATATGATGCAAAAAGTTTTTGGTAAACACAAATAATTTAGCGCAGTTATATTTAATGGATAAGAATATCTTGAAACTGATGTGTAATGCAGCGATTCCTAGCAGACAAGGAGCATGCTCATGAGTATGCTCACAACATTGAACACCAGATCAATTTAAAGGGTTTGATATCCGAGAGACACAAATGAAGAAAGCTCCACATCTGGCTCCAACAAGGAGCTTTTAAGACTCCGCTAAGCTTCTAAGCCTATTTACGACAGTTAAGTGGACGCCAAAAGAGGCAGCTTCCGTTTGGAGTTAATAAAAGAGTCAGTGAATGAGCCTTCTTCATTTGCGTCGCTCGGGATAAATAAATTCCGAAACTTATTGTTATCCTTCTATTTATAACTTTGAAACCAACCCCCACATCCTGCAAAGTCAACAAAACATTCCAATAATTATTAACAATATTATTTCGTTCCTTGATTCCTTTAAAAATCAACATTTTGTTGTAAAATTTTCCCCCATTTAATTTTTATGAATCATTCATAAATTGAGCTTAAAAGCCTTAAATTAGACTTAATGGAAGGTAACGAAAATCTTCAATCTACTCAGAATATAAAGCCATGTATATGCTTCATCATCCCACACACCATGCAAATTTTATTGAAACAAATTTACCCTTTCAATCATCATTTTCAATAGATTTTGAGGTGAAAATCTCATGTCAATTAGATCTTAATCAAATATTGATGCCTAAAACAATAATGAAATGCCAAAAAAAGTTTTAGACATGAATTTTAGAAAATTTATTATCTGATGACCTTTTCTAAATTTTAGTCTGGAGCTCCGAAATTCCAACAAAAAAATTGCGCTAATATTTTCCCACATAGTTTTAAAAAATTCATGCAAAATGCACTGTGGGTTATATAAAATGTTAAATATGAATGTTCTTGTTTACGGTTGAATTTAAAAATCATAACATTATACAACTGTTACAGGAGATAACGAAAGGATGAATGAATCAGTATGTATGAGATAAAAGTTAAGGTAGGGTTAAGGATGAGAGGAAAAGAAAAGAGAAAATCATTGAAGGTTATTAAAATTACTTAAATATTACTACATGGGGATATATGTTTGTGAATTGAAAAATGCAAGCTGTTTATGTATGTATTGTACAAGGATGGAAAAATGAATTTTAGAATGTTAGTAAAAATTTGAATAAAATAAATTTACACCAAAAAATATGTTTTTTTAATTAGATCAGGGTGTGTATATGAGGTATGATAGTTGGAACTGTTTATAGATGATGTTCAATATTTGGAATAAGTAAGAGACTGAGCTTTATAAGCCTCTGAATAAGAAAAGTATGCATATTAAGTCAGGAATAAAGGGTTTGAAATCCAGTTCTTTTAATGAATATCATTTAAAACTGACTTCTTAAATGTTTTGTCAGTTTACGTAATACCCGAGCAACACAAGTGAACAAGGCTCCGAAATTTAAAAGCTCCATTAATTCATATGAGTGCCAAACAGAGGTGGCTTTCATTTGGAGTTATTAAAAGAGGTTTAACTGAGCCTTTAAAGTTCCATGACGAAGCCTTCTTAATTTGTGTTGCTCGGGATGCAAAATTAGATTATATAAAACATAAAACTGCATCAACTGTCTAAAATTTCAATTTAAAATGTAATTATCAGTAATTATGAAATTTTGGATGCTACACAAAAACATTCTCTTTTTAAAACCCGGAATGAATAAATAATGAGCTACAGAAACAGTGCAAGGTTACTAATACAAAAAACACTGAGAGAATACCCTTTAAAAATATTTATATGTAATAATGAAAAACCCTTTGAAACACACACATACAAAGTCAAAAAAGAAAACTCAAAACAAAACAAATTATGAAAAATCGGGAAGAAAAATTAGTTTTATTTTTGTATGACCTCATCAGTTCGTCAGTATTCTCACCTGTAAACTAGCCAACAAATGCTCAAAATGCGGCAGTAGAGGAAGATTTCTATTGCCAGAGCTGGTCGATGGCGTTATCGATGAACTATCAGTATGAGTCATTTGTGAGTGGGACTGTAAAGGTTCCTTAATTTTTATATTACGAAATATTTATCACACAGTTGTAAGCATTAGAATAGATATGGACAGAGGAAAGAGTAATAGGAATTATTGGAGGTTAAGGATGACAACAAAGGAAATTTTAAATTAATTTATTTTTTTGTACAATTCAATTAAATCAATCAGTGACAGCACATTAGCATAGCGTCAGCGTTGAGATGGCAAATAGAAAAAGAAGAAAAAGAGAGAAAAAAAGAAGGGAAAATGAGAAAACAAATTACATGGTACAATGGAGCATGAAGCATCTGAGCTTTCTCCTAAGATACAATAGCCTCGCGTAAATTAAAATAAAAATAATTTTTCGATCAAATTGCAGATGCTTCAAATAATTTTTTTTTCTGTACATTTTTCCGCAGAATTCAATTTGCTATGATTTTAATTTTTCTAATTTAGTAGCTTAAATTTCAATTATACAATCAAATAAATTAATACACTCTACCTCTTCCTCCTTTAGACGTCCATCTGTGTTTGCTGGATTGTCATTGACGTGTTTATTTCGTGTTCTATTTCTCTGCCTCGTTCTTTGATGGCTGTCCAATAAAAGACATAAAAAAAATATAAAATAAAGAAATTAAGGTATAAAAGATATATGGAAACATGTTGTATGAGACAGCAATAATTAACTGAACACGTTAAAGCTGTCTGAGAGCTGTATAAGCAATTTTTACAAGCTTTACACTGAAGGGAAAATATGTTGTGATTTACAAAAATCTGCAAGAATTTGATGGGGCTAATTTATAGGTGATGTCATTTCTTATGTCATTCAAAGACGTTGACTTTGTTCGCAATACTATTTGAATTAACTCAAGACCAAAACTTCCAAATAAACAGTATCAAATTTCCTTCAATTTTTATAAATCTATAAATTATTTTCTTTCAGTGTATCTTCAAGGGACAGAAAAGAAATTTATGCTTTTTGAACTGCACCCAATATTTTCATTTCATGTTTTTTGATTCATTTCACCTTGAAGTCAAGCAAATAGAAACACAGATAGATGTGCGTGTATGACTACATAATAATATGATAATTTTTTTGTCATATCTTACCTTGAGTTTCGGCCATGAACTGTAGATTGTGGGGAATCGCTATATTTAAATCTTCCACCTGAAATTTCCATTTTCACAACAGTCATTTGTCGTAGTCGATGTTGTTGTTATTTTGTTGTCGTATTTTGTTTATTGTACAAATGATAAGAACAGTGGCATCAGCAACAGCATCAACATGAACGATATTCAGTTGTTGTTTTGTGTATTTTTAGAGGAACAATAGACAAGCAAAAAAAAAGAAGAAAGACAAGATTGTTAAGATTTTTTCACTCTGATGTTGACTTAATTGAATTTTAGATGGATAGATACAGACACCGTTGAATTACGTACGGAAATATTGTATGTTAACGAAAATGAATGAAATAATAAAGATTTTTTCTGTTATACTGATGAAATTTAATCCTCTTGATAGCTATGAATAAATAAATTAAGACTTTTTAGTTGTCCAATAATTGCTTTTGGCTCTTTTGTTTGTATTTGTAGATTTCGCAGACTTAAGGTCTGAAGTCTATTTTAAAACTTGAAATCCTGATCGTAAAATTGAATTTGAATTGAAAAACGATAAATTCATATGAATGTTTCTATTTTATACAAAACAGTCATCAATTAACCGATTTTATGGCCAATCCACTTGCCAAAAGTCATAAAACCTCATATTACAACAATATTCATTGAGCGTGTATATGTTATTTCTTTGTCAAAGTTTAATGGACATTATGAAAATTATAAAAGTTCATTTGCATTAATTTCAATACGTGATCTCAGATTTATCTCCATGAAATTAATCAGATAATAATTTTAATACCAAAAAATTGTGTGAGGTGACATCCAACAGCGTGATAATTTAAGCTAATATATTTTATCGCAAATTAAACGGATTTAAAAAAAAATCTTCAAAATCGATAAAAAGGAATTATTTATAGTGTAATGGGCAGCGATAAGCGCTACTTAACTACTTGATGTGTCATCAGGCCCTTAAAATTGACATACTAATTGATCTTGTAATCTAAAGACATAAATTATGATTATTAGTTTCTAAAGATTATCAGGCAGGAGATTAAAGGAATAAAATCGACCGTCGATAAAATGTCAAAAGTATAAAGCATAAAACTGATATTTATAATAATCCTCTCAAATATTTTGTTACACTCATTTAATATAATATCAATATTTTTATTACTTAATGTATTCAGTGTGATATTTCAACGTCAAACACTAATTTCCTTAACAAGCTGTCTCATAAAAAAATTCAGTTTAATTTTATTCATCAGCAAATAACCAGAAAATTATAATTTTGCATACCATCATAGTCAGATTCATAGATTTATGATGAAAAAAGAATCGATGACACATAACTATCATTTGCATCTATCCAGCATTAATCAATCAAATCAACACACTTACTTAACACAACACTCATCAACTGACGAGCATTGGCATTAAGAATCTACAGAAGTCAAATAAATATAATCAACATACTTGAATCACGCCCTCTTTCACTCTCCTCACTTGATGGAAATTCTCCAGGTCTGGGTTTTATTGTTAATTGAATATCGGAACCAGATAAACCAGCATGACACGTATACACGCCAGCATCTTTAAATGTTACATCAAGTATACGCAACGCACCTTTCTTTGAGACTTTGTATTTACGTGATTTCGGTAAATAGTTATGATCCTTACTCCATTTTATTTTCGTACGATTGTATTTCTTGACCGGACATTTTATTTTGACTTGTACTCCATAAAATACTTGTGCAGCACCACCGACCTTTAAGCTAATTTTCTTTTGATTTGGATCATGTTGAATATATTTGCCATCATTTGCCGATATTATTGGTCTGTCATCCTCTGGTGGGCATGCTTTTGTATTACACATTTTCTTGTCAGCTGGCTTTATGCCCGGACACATTGAATCAACACGACCAACTTTGTGGTCTTGTGCCATTGTTTGCTTACAAACGACAGTTCTATTCTTGTATCCACCGCCACACGACTTGGAGCAACGCGACCAATCACCAACTTCCCATCTTGCTGGACAATCAAGAACATTACAATATTGTCGGTCACTTGGTGGTGGTTGTGGACACATACTGTTTGGTACAATCATTGTATTCTCACCACCTCTTGTAACCTCATGAATGCAATTAATTTCTCTAGTTTTAATACCAATTCCGCACGATTTTGTGCATGGTGAGAAGTCAGAATAATTCCATCGTGGTGGACATGGAATATCATTGCATGTTCTTATACGATTTTCAGGTTTCGTCTCCGGTGAACATAAATATGGTGATACAACCTTTCCTGTATCATCTCGTACACAATTAATTATGAGTTCTTCAACACCGCCCAAACAGCTTGCACTACACGCCGTATAGCCTTCATCACGCCATGAGTATGTTTTACCTGGCACTGCTGCTTGCACTTTTATTTGATCTCCATTTAATCTATCGCGTGATGATGATCTGTAGGTGTCATCATAAATGCCAGCACCATATGCATATGAACATGGCTCCATAAAACACCTTTCATAGTCATCTGCTGGTTTTGGTATATGACATTTGCTATCATCAATGGTAGCAATGACTTTTGAGAACTCTAGAAATATTTTACATTCAAAACGACGACGACGGACACCTTCACCGCATGTTACACTGCAAGGACCCCACTCACTTGGAATGAAACTTAATAAAAGAGGAAAAGAATTTATTAAACAAAATTCAATTTGTAAATTTTTGGAATAAAATGAAAATTTGAAGTGACATGAGGAAATTATTCTTGAATATCCATCTTCGTATTCTTATTCCTTTATCTAACTCCTCCCTATCACATAAAAAATGTAATAAATTTAATCTGAGAAAAAGTCAGATTGAAGATATTTCATTTTATTTTCTACTTGAAATGATAAGGGTTCACTGTGAGACTGCTTAAGCACAAAACAAAGACATAAATGATAGGATTGAAAGTGGTTTATCCTTAAGTTTATTATTGTGTTTTAAGGTTAGATTCATATCGTACATGACTAAAAGAATTTATTGCCAAACACAGTGAATCCTCTTGTTCCTGATATTTTGTTGGCTTATTTTATAAAATTTCATCCTTAACGAATTTTGACATTAAAATATTTTATTACATTTCCGAAGTAAATTTTCTAGATGAATTTATATCTCGTATCCCAACACATATTGCACAGTCATTCATTGTAAAAACTTAAGCTAGTAAAATTTACAGTTAAATCACTATAAAATCTATTCATTGCCTTATTCATGTCAAGGATGATTCCGATAAATAACTCATCAACTATAACATTTCAAATAGCAATAAATAATCAAACTTGATGGAAATGAAAAAAATGTTGAAGAGGAAAAAATAGAGCTAAATTAAATCATAACTCAATAAATCTATTAAAGTACATATTTCAATGATTGTTTGGAAAATTGGAATTGAATTTATGCAAACTTTTAATTAGGGGTTCATTCACTTGCTACGTAATGCTCTCAGATTTCAGGAGGGGGCACTCACACTATTTGGGAATTAGGAAAGGTGTACTCTGAATCTGAAGCTGACCACATGACAAGTGCATAACTGGCCGATTCACGTGATGAGATATCTACTACAAAAGGATGGATTGAAAGCATATTCTAACCCTGCTTAAAAGGTGGCAGCCCACAATCAGGATAGAAATGATATGATTTACAACTTGCAATCTCCGAATTCAACATGAACAAAGAAAGCAACTGAATGCAAACAGGACTGGACTATCAACAACGATCCTACGCAAACGACGCTTAAATGAATTAAACTGAAATGCGCCATAACAAAATATTCATAAAGCCTTTTCAAACAATTTTCCATATAATGCTTATCATGCTTAATGATATTTGATTCAATAATATCGACTCATTTTTTTGTAACGAATATCCATGGAAAAATATATTGTTCAAATATTTTTTTGATTCATAAAATTGAAAAAACGAGGAAAATTGTATTTTTATTTGTTGGAAAAAAGCCGAGCGCAAAAAAAAATCCACTTTCTATTGTTATTTTCCATTGAAACCAGAAGCTGAACGAAAGAACTGATAAAATTCAATTATTCATTTAGACGAGGGCCAAAAAAAAATTGTTTGCCGCTGCTTAAGCTCGGGAATAAAAATTATTACAGCAGTGGATTGGAAATTATCCAATACGCGATAGTCATGCATACATGTATGCTAACAACATCTCATGCTTGAATGGCTGGATTTGAGTGAAATTTTAATGCCACCAGAGTTCTTTATCTCACTTTTTTCGAATATTTTTGTCAGTGCTTTTCCCATATGATACTGTATAAGCATTATATGGCCAACCTGGTACACAAAAAAATGTTAACAATGAAATTGTTTTCAGGAATTTTTATGATAATCTTCTAGCATCTATGGCGCTTCTAATAAAAATTCATAGATATGATCAAAAATTATACTTTGTTAAAAATTCCAAAAATTATCATAAATTCATGACTCATAAGTATATATCTTAAACCTACCCTTCAAATCAAAAGGACCCATTGACAGAATATTAGACATATCTCCCATCTATGTCAATTTCCTGCTAAAAGTATGATGTATTTACATGTTAAAAATTTGTATCTGATGTTTAAATAAACCGTGGGATTTTTCTGTCTGATTCTGTAGCTTTTTTTTTCTTCTCTGCTGTGTTTCAATTCATTTTGCTGACGAGATATAAATTGAGGACATGTTCTGAAACATTTTTTTGTTATATTGCAACTTTTTTTCCACACTATGTCAGTTAAAGAAAATTTGTATTGCTGACTCGCCGTTATTTTTTCCAATATTTTATTTGATAGTGCGCGCATTGTACGTATAGTAGGAATGGAATGTGTGCATGAATGTAATAAAACTTATATGACTGAATTTCTATGTCATACATAGCTATAGATTTATGTCTTCAAACTTATTTGACACAATTATGTTCTAGAGAAATGTTTTAAATATGTACAAATTTCAATTCAGGGTGATTTATTGATGATCAACATAATAATGTATTTTGTCTGGACATACGGGTTTGTAGCCGAAAATAGAGTCACGGTACCGCTAAGGGAAATTCGCAACTTGCCTTTAATACGACATAGTAGCGATCTTCAAGCAAGCACGTAGTGTTATTCATGCTTTAGGTACATAAATAAGCTAGTTATAAAGCTACCCCAAGTGGACAAGAATACGCTAGAACGAGTCACCGAATGGAAATAAATGGCCATCAACTGGTTATAACGCATCTCCATACCATCAACTATGACTTTCCGTTCACTAATTAAAAATCGACTTTTGGACCCGCCGCATCCCATCTTCTCTTGTCTTCCTAACACGTATTAAGAGAACGTCCAAACAGAAGTCAGAGCAAAGTCAAACAGACAAGTGTCGCCAATTCTAGTTTTTTTTTTTTGAAACAATTTTTAGATAAAATATGTATAAAATAGCAATACATATATTTATGCTTATGGGAAAATATGATGTATACAGTCGTCGACATATAGAAAACAGTAACACACAAAAAAATGGAATGTACATATTTTTTATGCGACAATCGACAATCATGATAAATTCTTTTTTACCACCATACCACATACAAATATGTATATTCACAAACATTCTTATACACACCGTACCACATAACACCATCATATCATGCGTGCAAAAGTTGAGAAATGAAATGGATTTTTTTGCTTTGTTTTCTGTAACTTTCAATTTGCTATTTCCCGTATATGTTGATGGAATTGAATCAAAAGTGTTGAGATGTGAAAGATATAAATATTTTGAAATTGCTTCTTTTTTATGTCTGCTCCGGAGACTAAAGGCTTAATTTTGAAAGTTAACCTCGACTGCCTTTGAAAAATGATGAATTTAATCAATTTGTATTGTATAAATTTAATCAAGAGAAATGAACTAATTATCGGAAATATCTCCAAAACAATGTAAGTGAAAAAAATCAATTCAGAGACAGTGAACTAGAGTCAATTGAAAAGAATAAGGCACTCACGTCGAATATCAATAAATATTCAAATTTCTTTCATTCCATTCATTTTTCTTGATATATTCTTTTCACTGTCGTCGATTGTTGTTATCGCTTTCCTATAATATCAGCGACGAATATTCGCATATCGAACAAAAAAGAAGTATAAAGAATGTTTGAATTGAATGGCAAGAAAGAACAAAAAGTTTTCTATTTTTATTATGATGGATGGTTGTCAGGAACAACAAAATAAACAATACAGTCATAAGAATCTCTTACAATTGAGCGATTGAAGCGATTTTGAAAAATTTTCTTCTATCATGAACTTCCTACTTCTCTCATTCTTCTTTTCATAGCTAAACATTGCCTTCTTTTATATATCTATTCGCCTTTTAAGCGGGTTTTGGGAAATGGCAAGGGAAATGAAAATCCGCTTATATATTCTATTTGCCTTACTAAGTAGCTTGACGTTTGAATCGTTCAGAGCTTTGGATTAATACCCTCTTACCTTGAAGTTTATCGTATTTAACTCTTGCTATTTAATAGAATAGCATGTATGCTTACTGATTTGTTGAACTCATTAATTAATTGATAGTTCAAGGTAAAGGATTAGGTGATGAAAGTTTGAATTTTTGTATAGATGTAGGTACTACAATTGCAAGTCAAATAACAATCATTGAACTAAAATAAGAAAGAATCTTTTACCATATCTGATTTTATTTATTCAAATCAATATGAGAGACAGAATAAGAACTTGAAATCGGAAACAAGCATTACTACAATCACAATAAATTTCAATTCATTCTTCCTTACTATGTTTTTCTCGTTTCATCGTTTCATTCCTTGTATCTGACTATCAATTTTTTATGTGTATATTTCTTCGCTTCGATTCTTCCTATGTTATGACTTGTCTATTTCTTTTTCCTGTTCCATATATTGAATGGAAAGGCGAGAAATGCATTATTGGCTTTTAAAAATGTAATGCTTATAAAACCTCAGCACTGATACCTCTTTGGATTACTCAATGCTGATTTTTATTGTTATTGCCAGATTTTAATGGTGAATTTTTTACTAACCTAATGATGATTGGCAAGTGATTTAGTGATTCATAATATAGTCTAGTGTTCCAGGGTGTTCCAATAGAAATTCAATTCAAGACACAAGTTTTCCATGAGAAAAATCGATAATATTAAGTTTCGAAGCAGTACAATTAAATATGAATCCTTCGGAAGCAATACAGTGTCAAAAAACTTAAAAGTCTTCTCCATATAGAAACACTTATTTCCCACTAGACTCATAAATTCCTTTACTACCTGCCTTTTTCTTTAAATATCTTGCTTATTAAACAACTTTAAGTTTTCTAATTCTATCATAAAATAGACTCCACCATTAAATATTGAATATGTTTAGAAACTACCTTTATATACCTATACAACCCGAACAGCACTATGTATTCGTTAGGGAAATGCTACGTCAATGCGTTAATGGTAAGATGAGATGTTGCCTAATCCAGTGGTGAGCACCTTATCATCAAAAGTTTGAAAATGCCACGAAAAGTGCGGTCTTGTTATAAGCTTATCAGCAAGACGTGCCGCAAAAAATAAAAAGCAGCCCACAACTGGGCCACCCATCAAGGCGTCTCACTCAGATTCACCTCAAAAATGAGGTTCACCGCATTGTGTCGCTCGGGCAAGTGCTTTTATGTACTCATTAAAACAAAACAAATTTAAGACGGAACCTCAGGAAGAAGAAGTAAATAGCTCAAGTCATACAAGTTTCAAAAAGGCCCTTTTTGTATAAGTTTTCAAGCATATGTATAATTTTAGAGATTTGTGTTTGAAAAAGTTCAGTTTGTTGATGGAATAGACTTTTTTAAGTATAAGTAAGTAGCTAACTTAAAAAATTCACTAATTTTTAAAGACCTACACAATATTTTAAAGAGTACCTAATTTTGTAGCACAGATTAGCACGGTGCATTAATGTTACAAATCCGATAAAATTTAACAAACCTATATCCCTAGTTAATCTGTTCCTTATATACATCTACACAACGAAGCACATCCGCTTTTATATACAAAAAAACACACCCGTACATCCTTTTAAATCTATTTCATAGATAGGAATTAGTTACGCACACGTATATTTGCGTACATAATACCAAATATATAAACAAGTAGAAAGGATGAAGCGTCAATCGAAATAAATTCTTTTTATTTTCCACATCTACTCACTTAATCAAACCCATATGAAAGTTAAAATTAGAGTGTGAGAGATGAGCTATAAAATCATACTGATATGTGAGTAGGGAACGTAATCTAATTGACATGATACACGCTTTTTGTTAGAGTCAGAAAGCATGCTTTTTACAGAGTGGATTTTGAAATCAAAAAAATATTTTCAATTCGTTGTTTTACATTCATCAATGAATAGAATCTGGCTGTATATTGATGATAATGAAGGATATTTTTGAAAAAGTTGTTTGTTTTGAAAACTTTTTGAATTGTGAAGCTCTTGAAGCAACATCAATTGAATGTGAATATTTTCTATTCAATTCAATTCTTATCTATTCAAAAAGGGGGATATCGGAACCATAGAATTCATATATTATTCGGGATATACAAGAATAATTTCATTTTTTAAATACTGTTAATGCCACAATTCGGGTTAAAAATGAAACAAAGAATTTGATATGAATACATACGTTGGCTCATTCGGTGTATTTGAGTCAATGAGACGCTCAGCTCTCGGCATACGATATTGAAATGGATTATTTCGATGACTATGTTCCATTGGCTCATCACCCTGCATTTCAGCATCATCATCATCCTCTTCAGTCTCATCATCCATATCGATTGTTTTTCGTGGCTTTTGTTGATTTGTTTCGTTAATTTCCTTCTCCTCACCGTCATCATCACTCTCATCCTCGGCTGTTAAATCGTCAAAATTTTTATCTATATTATCCTTAATGCCATCATCATCATTTGTTTTTGATTTCTCGCTTGATAAATTCTCTTGATAGAATTCTGTTGTTGTCGTTGTTATATCATCAATACATGGTATACCGACAAAGCAATTTTGCATCGAATTGGGCCGAGTGGATGGATCGCACTGTGTATTGTGAATACCATTTTGATCAATACACTCCACAGACCTCACTTGCATACCTGAACCGCATGATGAAGAACACTTCAAAAAAAAAAGAAGAAAAAAGCTTCAATGATGAAAAAATTTCACACACGAGCTGGTTAATTTATAATAAATTTGATTAAAAATATATTTTTTCAATTATCGTTCAACATTTTCTACGTCTGCGAATATAATTTTTCACTTCAATATTCCCACGAGACATTCACAGAAGTTGACTTTTGAAGAGGTTTTTGCGGATTTCAACAAAAAAAAAGAAGAACCTTATTCCACGAAGGAAAGAGTGATTGTTGAAATTGGGTTATGGTTTTTGACATGATTTTATAAGAAAGTACTTGACTATGTAGACACTTTGTACAGTTAATTTGAACTTTATATTAAAGAAAATTTACAATTTAAAGGAATAAACTTTTCATAAATATGAAAAGTTAAGCATGAAAAAAAATCTTGAAATGTAGAAGGATGGACCGCATATAGTTTTATTTTCCACCTACAATAAATAACTTTTACCCATTTCACGTTTCATGCCATAAAATAAATTGAAGGTTTCCATGGTTTCCAATGATTTTTTTTACCATTCATAAACGAGCTTTTGGTGTTGATGTAAAAGATTCAATTTGGAAGTAAAAATGAAGAATTTTTTGCGTTGGATATAATTTATTAAATTAGCTTTTAAACTTCAGTGTTCTTCGAACTTTTTTGAGGCATGGCACACTTTGGTTGTAGAAAATTCTTTTTGCGGCATACCATTGATTAAGAAAAAATGTTTTACGGCATGCCAACCCGAGCGGCACAAATGAAGAAGGCTTCAGCTTAAGCTCATTAATCTAAACACCAATTGGAAGCCGCAGTATAAACAGAAGCTCTTTGGTGTTAATCAAAGAGATTTAGTAGAAACTTGAAAGCTTCGTGGCTTTATCTTCTTCAATTGTATTGCTAGAGGCAAAATTGTGATGAATTAGAATGTAATCCTAGCATTAGTCCATAACACCAAAATACACTTTTTGACGCTTGAAATAAGCTTTCTAGGTTTGAAACCTGTTCTATGACACACTCAGGTGCAGCGTCATACAGTTTGGTCTACACTGCTTAAAACAGACAATCATGAAAGCTGTTGCTTTTTTCAAGGTAAATGATTACGTTTCATCAGATATCTTAGAAAGATTTCAGCATTTAGGCTTAAAACAGAAGAACAACAGATAAAATAAACAAAACAAGATGGAAAATTGAAGATTTGAACAGTAAAACCAAATCTATTTCAAGAATCAAGTATTCTGCTTCTCATACAGATTGAGCCATATTCTTTAGGCTTCAAATAAGAAAAATCATAAATGGCAGATGTTGCTATATTCTTTAATTTTACATTAAAGGAATCTTATTCAATGAAATTTTTGTTCTTATTATCTACGCCTTCAAGTTTTAACCTTTTGCTATGTAAAGCACAACAAGTCATTTAAAATACAATTTCGAAGAAAAATGTTAAAGTTCAAAAAATTATTTTTATAAACGACTTAAAAAATGGAAGAGCTTTCTATTTGTAACTCATGATTCAGCTATCAAAAAAGACTAATCAATCAACTTACCCCCGACCATTCAGATGCTACCCATTTTGGGCATTCATGTGTATTACAATTCTCTTGTACTCTCGGTCTCATATTTCTACAAGCTTCATCAGGAACACGATGTCGTGCTCCATTACTCTCTTCCGCACAAACAACCAAACGTTCTCGCATGCCACCACCACACGTTTTGTTGCATGGACCCCACTCATCCGTTATCCATCTAATTGATAATTTTGATGTTATATAAAATTAATTTTAATGATGAATGTAAATAAAAGGCAAAACATCTTACTTTGGTGGACACGCATGTGTATTACATTGTACAACAGTTGGTTCAGGTCTTGATCCATGATTACATAATGATTCTTCAACATCAGCACCTGTAAGACGATTCCTACACACTGGTAACGACATTTTGTAGCCTGAAAATATTTTTATACAAGAGAAGAAAGCCACAGAAAGTGTGTAAGTGAAGGTTGATGAATTGTTCGCACACTTGTGTGCTAAATGCCTAATGCAATAATAAAAATCTTTCTCATTCTCTCTTACCTCCGCCACAAGTCACAGAGCATAACGACATTGGCGCAATTTCCCAATGATAAAGTGGTTGAGAGCATGTTGATCCATCGCCTCCACATACACCGCATGAATCTATCTTTTTTGTTGAGCCAATTTTGAGATCACAACCGACTCTCTACATATGTCAGATAATGTACATGATTTTTTTTGTTGTTTTTATTATCGATGGTGGCATCATTTTGTAATTTTTCATTTTTTTATTCACATTGAAAACATATAATATGGACGAGATTTTTTATAGACGAAAAAAGGGAGTAAAAGATAAGAATAAATGAATAATGCTGATTAAGTATGAAATTGTATTAGGAATGAAAATTTAGAACGCAGGTCTATGAAAATGACATTCAATCATATCAGGAACAATATGTAACTTTCATATATATTTTAAAGCTCTATAGAGAGGGACTTCATTCATATCAAGTGTCATGCTTTCTATGATTAAACTTCAAGCAGCCGATAGCGATTTACTTTTTTATTCACAATTCACTATTCTACCCTGTGCCACATTCATACACAATAAAAATTCTTCCATGGCTTTTTATTATAACATCTTCATTTCTACCCTTATTCACCTTCACACATGTTCATCAACCATACTCATGCTTATTGCTTATCATCTCAAGTATGCCAATGAAGAGACTTTGAAAAAAAAAACTGAATGAGAATGTCACAGATGTGTGACTCTATATATATGTGTATAGTGGATATAAGAGCAGGCATAATTTTTTTTCTCCTCTCTCCTTGTATTGACGCTTTTCTTTATTATTTTTTATTATTCATGATGACGATGATATTCAATTCAATGAGATATGAGAGATATATTGAAGTGTATTCCTTTGTGAGGCATTTATGAAGAGAATAGATAAGGTAAGTGGCGTTCTTCACACATATTGAGTATACAAAGATAAAAAAAATGAATAAATTGTACTTGTGTTTGTATACAGGCACTTCAAAAATCATAGATCCTTTCATTTCTTTTGTTTTTCACCTTCCTGTTCATTTTCCATATTTTACTAGACAAATGTTTTTCCACATGACTGAAAAATTTCATTTGTGAATTAAAAGCATCAGAATTAAAAGGTTTTAAATCCTGATAAAATGTCAAAAGACTAACTTTGTTAAGAAGGAGGGCTGTCAAGTAGTTATAAAATAAAATTTAGCTGTTCAGATCTCTGAGATCCATAGCTAAGACTTATATGCGTTTTTTTTTGTTATTGATAATTTAACAAGTGTAGGACGCCAGATATCCAGCTCAAACCTAGACCTACAGTTTAAAGTGGGATCCAAACTGCCTGTAGCCTTGAATAGAATATTGTAAACCGCGTATCCACTTCATGATCGCTGGGTCGATATTGAAATAATTAAGTACCGAAGTACTAAACCATTCAGCAACCGAGCCTCTTCAACTTACTAGCAATCAAGTCATGCTAATTAATCATTAATTCATTATATTATGTAATCACGGAAGCATTTTGTCCTCTTGAAACTGCGTTAAAGTTTACAATTCTTCAAAGTTTTCACAAACTTATCTATAAAACGATCATGTCAGAAACATTCATCATGCCGCATGTTCAGAAAAATGTGAACTTTTTTTTATTCACTCTTTACAGACAGGCATTTTTTTGTTCGCTGCTTTACATACATTTTATGAACAATATAATGTTCGTATATAACATGAATCTGTCTTCATCCACATTCGACCTCCTATCACCTTCTCCACCAACTAACATCATTTGAGCTTCCCATCGTTTGAATCATTTAGTAGAATGAATTTTTTTTTTCCATCCCCGTCCTTTTTGCTCTCTTCATTCTACTTAATGGCACTTTGTCATACAGTCGAAAAAGATTTCTATCTAAATTGTTACTCGTACAACAAGTCATTGGCTGACTGCCTATGAAGCAGGGTCTATAATCTGTAAGTGTTGTGTAGGATGTCAAAATATCGTGACACTTAATCAATTAAGAGTAAGTGAGAGGAAAAATATTGAAAGTGTGGCGCCCAGCACTTCATTCAATTTACTTACAACATGCCATATAAAAATAGGAAAAGGTATTGTGACTAACTATAACTTCTCTTTCATTCCCACTGACCGAAATCAATTTGAAATTGATATTGATATGGATGACATAAAAATCACAAAGTTAATGTGGATGTGATTGAATAAAATGAAAGATTATACCGCATGTGTTCTTTTGACCCTTGTTGGATTTCCGATTGTAAAAACGATTAAGGATTTGCTGCTAAAAATGGCTACGGCAATCCACAAAGCCATTATGTCAAAAAGTTTATTTGAAGGTATTTTAAACACTTTTTTAAAGTTTTTAATCGCATATTAAGAAGAAGAACATTCAGTGACTGAACAATATAAATCAGTAGCTCTTATATCCAAGAGAGGAGAGTCTAGAATATGATCAAGAAGATGAGTGAGATAAAATTGCAAAAGTTTGATGAAGTCTATCTCTTTAGTTTATGAAAATTCACGCATATATCCCATTTATCTTGCCAAAGGGAACAATAAGGTACATTATTTAAAAGAAAAAGGAGGTAAATTGACTAAAAACTTATTAAAGGCATAAACTTTAATCAACTTAGAGTATATAAATGAGAAAACTTTGTTATTTTGACATTTAAAAAAAAGGCGAGCAAAACGGAAGCGGAAAAGAAAAAAATTATCGACGATAAAGGATATTAATGAAGGTCATTTTATTTTCACATGTATAAAATTAATTAGAGAATGAAAATGGTAGGGTATGATAATCATTTACCCACATATATATCCCTTACCTGACATTTTCCTTGAATACACATATCGAGACTGCCAGGTCGACAACGTGTTCCATCTTGAACACGATTTGACAATTGAACAATCACACTTGCTTCTTCCGATTCCTCATCAGACGACTCAGACAGCTTATCGTCACGCAAATGCTCTGGACGACCCCTGTGAAAAAAAAGGTAACAGAATAAATGAAAATAAATAAATTTTTCATGTATAAAAGAAAATTTCTCTGCATATTATATGCGTATGTAAGGATGAATACGTCACCGAAGCAAAAGGAAAAGTAAAATGAACAGAAACGAAAAAAAAAGAAACGGCAACTGACAGTCAGGCAAAAAATTTATCAACGTTGGAATCAAACAAATTACGAAAATATTTTCTCTCTCGTGAGACAGAAATAAAGTGGAACTCGACAGTGACAGCAATAAAAAAAAGGTAGAAAAGAAAAGTGGTGCAGACATAATTGATGAAAATTATCAAGGCGCATTAACCCAATCCTCTTTTAGTTACATATGACTGTAATTGTGTCTAAGTGATAGCGTTAAAGTTGCGTTTCTAATGTTCTAATTTCAAGCTCAGATTGTGTGGGTTTTGATGTATGGTCGATAAAAATTTCCAGCTTTGACATCATGCTCATTGTCTGTTAAGGCTGGTTATATTCCCTAACAAGCAAAGAGATTGAGTTTTTAGGTACCATTGTGGTTTTTCTATAATCTGAGAGCATGTTTTATGCCTGTAAGGGATTAAATACCCTAGCAGGCAAAGAGCATGCTCTCAAGAACAAAGTAAGCTAAAAGTAACGCTCACGAACATGGTTATCTAGCATATTTGAGGTAGGCAGACTCTTTGCATGTTAGCTAATTGATTAATTTGGCTCAGAATGCATAACCTTTGACAGGAATTGCAGCACTTTATGAATGGCATGCTTCTCAACCGATGTACTCATCAGTAAATTACTAGGTAGAGCAAGTTTAATCACATCCTCGAAATGTAATGAGTAGAACATGCAACTACAAGCCAAACAGTAGATTATCTACAAACTGATCCTAATGTGTCTAGCTCAAAAAGCTTAAACATTATTATTGATGTGCCACAAAGTAGTTCAGACAAAATTCGACTTGTGCTAACAGATTGTCATGAAAGGGCTCTTAAAAAAAGGTAGAAACGGAAAACTTTTTTTTTTCTCCTTTCTGAGTGAATAATTACAAAAAGGAAAAGAATCTTTACTTCGACTGAAAACAAAATACCGTCTGAACTCATCTGAATTGATGTAACGAGGAACAAATATCTTTCATCGTTTTTTGTGTGTGTGTCTCTTCTTAGTTACTTTATTTGTTATTCAAAAAAATTGTTGATATAGAAAATTTCCTGCCTTTTTTGCCATGCATACATAGAAATGACATTCTCGTAGTTTTTTTTACTTCCCTTTCATTTTTATTTTCTTCCTTTTCTGCTACATTTCTATATTTAAGACTTTGAAAAATGCTCTTAAAAAACTTTTTTGCATGAGAAAATTCAGAAGAAGTAAAAAAAAAGTTTTGAGTGAAAAACAAATTTCAGTTTTGTGATTCATGAAGACGTCGGAGATGATTATTTCATGAAGCTCTTATGAAAATTGATTTAGCAATGCTACAACTTGGAACTGACTAAAATTTATTTTTTTAAAGCTGTTAATATTTATTTTCTGGTATTTTGAGTGCAAATAAATGGAATTATTTAGTTACATCACTTTGTGAATTATGCATCCTTTGAAATCGTATTATATGCTGCACAAAATTATTGATACTTAGAACTGCAACTCAAATCTTAATTTTGTAAAGTCTTTAAGAGGAGGTTAACCAGTCAAACATAAAAAAAAAACTTTGAAGATTTTTAGGAAACGGTAAACTTAACTAATGAAATTAACATAATGGATACATAAATTTTTCATTCTTTACACGAAGAAAATCGAGACAAGGACAAAGTTTTCTATCGTAACTCTATAAGTCACTCTTCCAGTCGACTGTTTCTACACTAAAACTGAACTTTTTTTTTTCGTTTTTTTGTTGATTATTTCTTATCCATTGCAAATTCGAGTGGAAAATTCCATCTAGAACAAAAAACTTTTCTTTTAACTAACCTGCATGTCAATGCACATGGCTCAGCATAATCGTAATGAGGTGTCCAATTGAATAAAGCACCATCGTATGGAACTTCGTTGTTAGCGGCACATTGTTGAGCACGAAAGTCTTGTTGTTCGGGACATGCTTGCATGTTACATATTCTATATCGTACAGATTCACCTTTACATCCTTGAGGTGAGTGACATCGTCTCAATTGAAATGCTACGCCACCATCGCATGTTCTTGAGCATGTTGAAAAGTCTGACCATGCGGACCAACCTAAAGCTGACTTTCCACTACTTCCACGTCTTTGCATTTCGTCATCTTCAGATTCTTTATTCTCTTCATGGTGAAATGTCGTTGATGATAATGATAATGATGATGATCTTGTCTTTGAGACATCACTATTACTATTATTTGTATTTATAAAAGTAAAAAGTACACCCTGAGGAGAGATAAAAGATAATTTGCATTAATTTTTTTTTTGTTCAAACTAAAAGAGCTGTAAAGAATTGGTCTTCATGTCGAGCGAATTAAAGAATAAGTTTCATGTTAACCCGAATAGCACAATGCGGCGAATTTCAATGTCTTGCCATCAACGCTTCAACACAACAAGTCCAAAACTACATTGTGTTGCTCGGGATAGCTAACGTTTCTCAAAAATTTCAGAAATTATGTAACAACTTCAAGAATCTCTACCCGACTCTGGACATACATAATACATCCAGACGTTCATATTCCAACATGAGTTTGTTAAATAATGTTGTTGTAAGCTTCATGGACTCTTACACATATGTTTATTTGAAAAGAATGAAAGAAAACATTTTTTTTTGTTTGGTTATCACGAAAGGAAAGCATGCGGAAGTAGATACAATATCAGGCTGTGTAGTTTTTCTCGTAAAAAAGTTACAATAAGCGTGTGTGTATTGTGCTTGACAGTTAGGGATGGTAACTTAATTAAAATAAATACTGGATGTTACCAAAAATCATTATCACATCTTATAGAAAGGAAGCATCTTGACATCAAAATAGGAGGTTGATATACAATCATTAACCTTTTAATGAGGTTTTTATTAGCTATATCAACCCAAACAAAAATTGTTATTCTCTTTGTGCTTTTAAATACTTTAAACATTTTAGTCAATTCTCATCCTTTCCTACACAGCTAGAAGAGATAATCTCAGATTACGGAAGGCTTATGATATTCTCGTCAGTTAACGGAATATTGAACATGAAGCAAAATAAAGCACAAAAAAGAAAATATGTAATGTAGTCACAGAAACAAGCGAAAAGAGTAGAATGGATGAATTGAAAAAAAAAAGTCAATTTAAAAAAGTCTCATCACGCCTATACACGCGACATGCTTACCTATAACTGTCAACATAAATTAAAAATAAATTAAGAGAAAGGAAAAAAAATTTGAGAGTAGAAATTGGAGGTACAAAAAAAGAGTTTTTGATGGGACTTTTTTACTGCATAAATGGATATTTATGAGACATTTTTATAAGTTGAGAATTTATTTGTGTACAAAAAGGGGCAATAAAATGAATAACATTTCTGTTTTGCAATAAGTACCAATAATTTTGGTTCTTCTGTTCACTTCTGTTCGGTAGTCAATGATTTGGATGAATAAATCATAAATATTTATTGTCAAGATTATTGCATGATTGACAATCATATAACGGTCATAGCGTTAAGCTATGGCTTTATTAGAAGTTATCACTAACCCAAAATACTGTCTTCATTCTTTCTGACCTGACTAAGCTGAATATATATCCATGCATCAATAGTGTCAAGGATGTTTATGAATATTAACGCCTTACTTAGCCACTATGTATACTTAAGGAATTCACTACTAAAATAATAATTTATCATATTTCTTCAATTTCTATTTAATGGGAAATATCGATCCTTAAACGTCATGATTCTTATTTTATATCGTGACTAAATGGCTGAAAACGTCTCTATTAAGAAAATGAAACAAATTCCACTTAAACGTTTCGCCGTTCAAACTTTGTTCTATCTACAACAATTGTTAATTCCGATAAGAAAATTGCCTTACACCAATGAACCTATTAAGATAAAACTGCCAAGATTTTTTTCCTTTCCTTGTTAAAGATTACAATAATCTCTAATCTAATTCATCATAATATCTTTATGTGCGTGTAATTGAAATAGAATTAAAGTATTTTCTTCCTTTTTTGCCCCATTCCTTATTCCATTTTTTCCATTCTTCATTTGACAAGCAATGAATGAAAGCACATATACAGAGTTGACAAGTATACATTTTTTTGTCGTTCATGGCTAATGTTAAAGTCTATGAAAACAGTGAGGAATCTAGGGCAATGTAATGACTTCATACAAATATGTATATATTTTCAGGATAAATTCTTCTAGTAATTCATGAAAAATAAACTTTTCTAGAACTGAATAGAAGGAGAAAGTAAATAAAAACAATATAAATAAGTAAAACTCCCTTAGGATGAATCTCTGGCTTAATTCTTATTCAACGTCAAAACAATGGCTTACAGATCTTTCCCCCTTCTTGTAAAAAAATACAGTAGAAGTTACAAGTCAATTCTATACTCAATTATTCTACCCACACTAAATAGCTGTTTGTTTCAACTGTTCATAGTTTTATTGCTACGTTGATTCTCTTTAGATTGGTTTCTCAATGGAATCATACTATGGTGGAGAATGTATAAGATGAGTATATTAAGAATTTATTCTTTTGGGATGTCCACGCAATGGACATCAATGACAAAGTGAGAATATTTGACGATTTGGTCGAACAAAGATTTCTAGTCCGTCTGCTTATGTTTAGATCCCAACAATAAAATCACCGGAAAGCGTACGGGTCAAAATCGGCATGACTCAGACCTGAGATCAAAATTCATCGAATCTGATTTGGGACCAGAGTCAAGATGCCTTGTGCCGGATTTCTATGCTTTCCAGGAAAGGTTTTTAACTTATTTATGTACGGCGATCCTTTTCATTCGCCTGACTTGCATTTGCTTTATTCATCGATGAGGGCGGAAGTCTGTTTATGCACTGTACCCAAAATCTATAGCAGAATAAATTTTACTTGAAATTCTTTGCGGGGATTCTGATAAAAAAATACAAAAAAAAATTAATTTTTCATCGATCGATGAGTATGTAAATTCAGCTCATCTAGACATCCTTTTGACAACACAGACAACAGAGTGATACATCAAACATGGAATAAAAATCAGAAATGAACATAAATAGGAATGGAAAGGATGGAAAAACAACTTTTGAGTTTATTTATTATTAATTTGCTGTATGAATAAAACGTCAATTTCGGTAAAAGAGAGGCAAGAGAGCATAATAATGTAAATACTAATTGAATAATGTGAAAGCTAATTCCCACTCCTGCTACTTTTTATCCATTCATTCATTGCCTGCCTACTCGACTTTTACATTATTATTGTATTTTGTATAACAAATTTTGCCTTCTTATGTTTTGTACACTTATTGAGTTTACTGCTTATTTTTTTCTTGTTTCCACTTTTTTTTGTGTTGTTTCTTATTCTTGCTCTTCATGTTGCCCTGACGCGTGCTTTTATAAAAGATATAGCATGCTGGAATGAGTTGGGGTGAGTAATGTTGAGAAGGAAATAAAATTAAACGTATTCGATTGCTGAAATAAAGTTTCTATTTCATATAAAAACTGTATAAAACTTGTTCAGTTTTTCTAACCATCCAAACCACCCAACATCTACCTCCTCAGAATTAATTAATAATTAATTTTTGAGTATTGATTTACAGGGACGTAAAAGAAAACAAAAAGAAACAAATTAGAATACACAGAAAAACTAGCTTAAGATGGAGGAACAAGAAAAACTGAAACAAACATGAAAGGCAAACAATAATGTTTATTTGATGGATAAAAAAAGGCTTAAGAATGTATGAAAAGGGATTCCAAAAAGACGAAATGCAAAAGTTTTCGATGCTTCCATTTTTATGAAAGTTTTTAGTCTTTCCGATCAATACAAGTTTGTCATGGCATTCAGGTGGGGGCAACATGACATCCAGATGGTGGTTACATGGCATCCAGTTGAGAATCACATGACACTAAGGTGAGAACCACATGGCATTCAGATGAGGGCCATAGGGCATTTAGATGTGGGCCACATGGACACAAAAGGCATTTTTACGGAAATTTCTATTTGGACGCCATATAGCAGCCACTTGGCCACTGTCATAAGCAATTTGTGCCATTCGGGTCATCCTTGTATATCATCATGTATATTGTGCATCTCTTTCCTTATCAGATTTCATATCTCTACTCCTTTGAGAGAATGGACAGAAAAAAGAAACTTTCTAAGTACCATCCTTAACAGATCAATCATAAATCGTCACTAAATTGAGAAACCCTACTCAAAAAACTGTGAGATAAAGAAACATAAAAGAGAATTATATTCTTAACATTAAACGATCTCAATTTCAATTTCAGCAAAAAGAACTTAACTGGGATCAGAAAAACTTTATATTTTCGGTCTTTTTAAGGAAAAAAAAGTTATGTGTGTTGAGAAAAAGTTGAGCGAATTGGAGGTGAGCAGCACACAAAGAAAAGGTTTAGTTCCGAGTGAAAAAAAAAATTAAGCATAAAGGAGAACTTTAGTCTTAACTACGTTAGAAAAAATCTTTATCTTTATTCCTGCCTTTGAAACAGCAACAAAAAGAAATTTAGATTAACCTTTAACCTTTCAAAAAATATTATAAAGTTTCAAAACTTGGCAATTTAAGCGATACGTGGAGGCGAAAATGTGTATGTAAAATGAGCTTGATTGTATAAATGTTCTCATCTTTTAAAGATGATTTTATTCTCAGAGACAACTCAGTTATCAACAGAAATTCCTGGTTTTTCATAAAACTCAATTTGTAGCTATACTTAGCCCTAACAGGCAAAGATACCACTTTTAGGTACCGTAGTGGTATTTGTGAACCATGAAAGCATGCTCTTTGCCTGTTAAGGTATGTGCCAATAAATTGACAATTAAGTCATTTAAAAATGGATAACATCCGATCTTGAATAAAAATCAATAGTCTTTAATAAATAATTACATTCTTTCGTGTCTCAAGACCTATTTTGACGCATTTTCCTAAGAAAATGCATGAAAAATTTATTTGAAATAGATAGAAAGAAATAGAGAAACTTATTGATTTTTGAATTTATTAGGGGTCATGATCACAATTTATTGAAGAAAATATGTACAAAACTTGTTAAACACATCTACATGTGTACATTTCAAATAATTATAAACTCTCAAATTAAGAATAGATATCAATATACTAAATTAATTCTAAGCAAAGACTATTATGTCAATTTTTCAATAAATATTCTTATAGGCACTCTTCAACTGTCACTAAGGATTAAAATTTTACTTATATTCAATTCTTAGTACTCGAGTTACTGAAGTAGCGAATGTTCGGAAATCACCAAAATTCGAAGTCGACTTGGATTTTGTAGAGAATCTGAGTCGACCATAAAGAATCCGAGTCAACTTCTAGCTCTGGAAATTGAGTAACTCTGAGAATACTGTATTTACCCCCTTTTTTCTCTCCAATTTGAACTCTACAATAGAATTGTAACCCTTCTCGCCCTAAGAGTTAGTTCACTTATTACGTAGCGGTCTTAAAGGGGAAGATAGGTGACATTTTGTTACGAGGGAGGGGAAGGATGGTTCATAATAAGTAAACATCCCTAAGCATTACGTAATTTTCGAACGTTCTCCTAGGATTTTTTTTTGAAAAGATTACTAAATACTCAACACTCAAGTAACGAAAAGTCAATCGAGTACCAATACCTGATTGTCACCCAAATGGGTATCATGATCACAAAAATCACAAAATTCCCTTTAACAACTTTAAATTAAAGCTAATCAAATCAAAAAACATTTCAATGATCACATAAAGTATCACTCAATCTCGAAATATCACAGCAGATATAATTTTGGACTTGTTCAATTTCAGTATGTACATTTTAGCATATATCTTCTTCATTCATGTCAACTTAAAGCGACAGATATAAATTTCTTGAGTTCATAAGTACAATGTAAACGAAACTAACTTCAAACTTCTCACTTCTGATTGAATGAAAATCAAGAGTTTGTGTCTACAAAGAAGTCAAGACAAGTCAGTCTGTTAAAATGCTTGGAAATTATGCAAACACTATACTACCATTCATACTTCTCTTCAGTTTATGATTCATATAGAAAAAAAAGGTGGAAAGGAAGAGAATAATATGAATGCGCAAACAAAATCAAGTTACAGAGTTAGTGGAGTTGAGTGAAATAAGACGCATTTTTTATATTGTCGTCATTTAAACGGGGATTTGTGTAATATCATTGTAATTTAGTAATCGAATGAACTGAATGCGTTAGAGCTGTTCACTAATTGGACACTAACTTAACTTTAGCTAGTTATAACTGACTAGAGTAGCTATGTCACTTAAATTATTAATTAAATTAGAAATTTGATGATAAGTAGACGCGGGTACAGCAATGCAATAGCACAGACGATTTCTCGAGTGTATTTTTGAAGCTGTCTCCATATATGACTTATTTCATTACTGCATATAAATATTTTGTGATAGACAAAAGTACAAACAGAACGTTAAAATAATTTGTATTGTAAAACTTCCATATGGGTAAAAAAATAAGTGCTTTCGGTAAAAGCAAAGTTATGAAAAAATATTTGCTGAAATCATTGAAATATGTAACGTGATATGAGAAATGTGTACACATTCATATTAATATTAACTTCATATATAGATGTTTTTAACAGCTTTAGGTTTTTTGTTTTGTGAAGAATTTTCCAACTCAGCCGACGTAACATGTTATTAATATTGGTGTTATTCTTATCGCCTCGACCATAAAGTTCGATTTATATGGAAATGAAGGGGAGAATAGGAATGGCAATAATAATAATGATCAAACTCACCAGGTACAATAATAAATGCATAAATTCCATTTTTCATCCGTCAAAATATTTCATTGTTTCAGAATTGCTGATGATTATCTGCAAAACAAGAGGAAAGAGAAAATGAGTTAAATTCAATGTAATAAAACATTTGCAATCGTTAATCACTTTCAAGACCATTTCAAGTTACAATCTTGATATCGTAATGCGATATGGTGAAAGAAAATTGAAAAATTATAATCTTTTTCTTTTCATACTATGACTTGCTTGCTTCCTAAATCGCATTGGCATTTGTGTACGGTCTGAGTAAAGCAAGTTCTTGATGTGAGATAATCGTTTTTATTTCAAATGCTTGTTTGAAATTTCCTTTGATATAATCAATAGCTGTAGTTTTGAAATTATCAATAATTAAATTTTAGCCCTCAATTTTAAAATTAAATGATTATTTGTGAACTGACTCAGAAGGCACACGCCATAGAATTGACTGAAAATTAAAGTCCGGCCAAGACCCGCTGGCCTGTATTTTCTGCATTTTAAATGCACGGGCCTGTAGTTTTTTGCTGAACCTTATACAAATTCTACTGATAATAATACGCCCAGAAACGAGCATAACTCTGGCACAATAATAGATTTGATGAATCCCGAACACCTGATTTTCAGCCTTCTCTAAACAGTATTCCTTCCGTGGGTGTGAGCAACAATGAAATGCTTCTACATTCATAAAATAACACTCAAGTCACAATTTTATCTAAACACATGTATTAGATGTCAGAAGCTGATCTATTAAAACTTCATTAATCAAGAAGATGACGCACATTTATGCTTTTATATAAATAAAAACGAGAAAAAAAGAGAAAAATGTGAAAACGCATAATCTGTTAAAATTTTGTAGTGGGTGATTAATACATCTGTCACTGATTCGGTAACATAGAATGATTACTTATAAGAGGCCGTTCAATTATTACGTTACATAAAAAAAAAATAATTTTTTGAATCCCCATCCTCTTACATCTCTATCGTTACAAACTATTCTTGTGAATCTGGCAAACCGACTGATTCTCAACTGATTCTGAAGAATTCCACAAAATTAATGAAATACTTTTATTTAGGTTGCTCTGTTTAAGACTTTCAAATTCAAGTAAAAAGATTTTTTGAAAAAAAAGAATTTTCTTTAGAAGGCCAAAAGATATGGAAGCTGGAGAGCTGAAATTTGCAGAATTCTAGATTGTAGAATTTTGCAAAATTTTAAAATTTATTAGGGCCATGAAAAACTGTTTTTTTATCTCAAAATTAAAGGAATTATCGACATATTGCATCCGATTGTCTGATCTTTTAATAAGCATTCTCAATAAAAACCAAAAAGAATTTTAGGAAAAAATTGAAAGTTGACGATTTTATAATAACAAACCCTAATTTTTGGCCTGTTTTAAAGTACGAATTTATCTTCATGGAATACAAAAAAATTTTAAAAATTTATTTAGGACCAATTAAAATTTCTAAATTTTTTTCAATTCGGATACTAACAAAAATTAAAAATATGTAAAAAAATTTCGACAATGAAAAGTTCTGTCTCATATGTAAAAGTGATCATTTTCTTTTCATAAGTCTCTTTAAATTTAACGTCATTTTCTAATCTTTAATCTGAGAATCGACTAAAATTATTCACGACAGAAAAAAGTTGCAATTGATCATTTTGTAACCATCTTTAATCTGAGACGGCAGAAAAAGGTTGCCATATGGCAATTTTGATGATAACTGCCATAAAATTGCCTATTGATTGCCATGTGCCTTCCATTTGACTGCCATGAAAAACTTGTGACTATCGAGCTATGTACCATACTAAACAATGTGATTGAGAATGTCAAAAAAGTCTACCTTTCTGTAAATTTTCCCCAAATGTCATTCACTTATTTTACGAAACAAAAACATCAAAATCATAACATTTCTCCTATCCTAAATCAAATTTTTAAGCATTTAGATATTTGTATGAATTATGAAAAAACATAAATGAGACGAAATAAAAATTAATTTAAATGTTGTTTAAATTAGGAGGAAGAAAAAATCCATTAAAAATTTCACAATAATAATTTTATTCTCACAATAATCTGTCTCAACTCCCTCTTTTTCTTAATTGACATATTCTATAATCTTCTTACAAAACAAAATCATCTCAGTTTAAGAAAAAAAGAAGAAAAATTTGCCTACAGAAAATATTTTAATCATTAATTTATTTTTTTGAAATTTTCTTATTTGACATAAAATTTCTTCTTGAATGATTAAGAAGATTACCACACGACATAAAGTTATTAATGAAATTAACCTAAAAGACCATGTAATACACAACTCAAGAGGAGACATTTATCGATTAAGTTTCTTGTAAAACATTCAAATTCTATTTTTAACATGACTGAAAAAAGAGTAGAAAAAGTGTAAAAGAAATATGAAAAGCGTGAAAGGTGAAATAGAAGAAAAAAAAAGCCAGTTCCATAATTTTCTTTCCTGACACATTCATTTGAGAAAGGCCATTAAGTCGTTTTTACGCCATGCCTTTGCATAATCTAATCTAAAGTGTTGACGAAAATGTCATTAACCATATTCACGCTGTTAAAGTGCCGTAAAAAATATGTTGCATCAATAAGAGGAACTATTTGGGTTATGGAGAGAAAAATTAGAATTTTTTTTCAAGGGGTAAAATGAAATTTTTCTCGCCCCAAGCGACAACCGAAAAAATAAGGAAAAATATGTGGAATGTGAAAAGGGAAAACAGCATTTGAACGTGTCGCCCATAAATCATTTCAACTTTCTTTTTTTCTTCATTCAATAACCCCATCTCCTTCTCTATCCTTTTATTCCTTTTCAGAAAGCTTGTAGTGTATTTTTTTTTTTTTTTCAATTTACGAAACATTTCTTCCGTGGCTTTAAACTTTTTGAACTATTTAGACACCAACTTATATCAAAACTCAACTTTGATTTTATTCATCTGTAGATATTGCTAAGGATATCCACATTCATTCTTTGAAATCAGGATGAAAACCAATCAGCGGTTATAAGCAGCGGCTATACCACAAAATATACTAAAAACAAATTCATTCAACTTATAAGCCATAAGGAACATACGGAAATTATGTAACGCCAAAAATAACGTTTTTTGACCTCCTTCCCCTCTCAACTGAAATGCTTTGAGACAAAGTCATGAGCCAAAATTATCTGTAACAAAACAGCAAGCCCCTCCTCCCTCCTTAAGCATTACCTAATTTCCAAACGCTCCCAATAGCTCACCAACTTTGCAATTTCTTAAGTATCTACATCCAAATTCAAAATTGTGAAAATATTTCAAGCAAGAAAAAAAGTCAGAACCTAACAGCAACAGCAGTGTCGACGACGATAAGTTAGTTATGGTGCGTGATAAAACTCATTCAACTTCAAGCTTTATGAAATATTTTATATGAGCATGCCGGTTGTCAAGTTAATTTTCCTTTTACTCTTTACTATATTCTTTTTGCTTGAAATAGTGTTTAATGGATCGCACTGTGCATATATATCAACCATCACCGACAATTTTGTGTAAAACATTCTGCATTATTTAAGGGAGGTGAGTTTTGACGAGTGGGAAAGTTTTGGTGCTTAAGCTTCATAATAAGTGTCAGAAATTACATTGAATTTGTTTGAAGTCTGTGCACTACTTGCAGTCAGCCTATTTACACAACAAATCTTCCTACTTTAAAAGCCTAATGGCGAATTATTCCCTTAACGCACTTTATGGAAAACACCGTATGTATTATACAGACAATTCTCATTGTAATACACTGTTCGTTATCGTAATGTGCCGCACAGGAAAACTTTTTTACATTTAATATCACCAAAATTTTCCTTCCATATTAAATAGGCACACGTTACACGTGCAGGAACACAAATAAAGCTTTAAAAATGAATTACAAATTAATGTTCTTTCACTTGCTGTTTAAGCAATTTCAGAAGCAGAATTAGAAAATTTTCAACAAACATGTAAATAAATTTATTAAATTCTTGTCAATATTTAAATTAAAAGATATGTTAAGATATGAGTCTACATACATCTGATAATTAATTAAGAGGAAAAAAAAGTTTTATTAATTTTAATTAAACTCATTTCAGTATTTAGCACAAAGTCTATTTCATTAAAATAATTAAAGATAACTTTATGTTATATGAAACTTCAAGTTCTTCAAATCAGGACTTATGAATTTACTATACAGGAAATGTTCGTAAATTACGTAAAGCTTAAGGAGTTGGTTTACAATTTTTTAAGGATTATGAATTTCGGCTCATGATTCTGTTGCAAAGCATTACTACGGGCGGAGATATGTGTTATATTGGTGAATTTTCCCATCTATTGACATCTATCCCCGAAAAGCATAAATCGGGTAATCGATCAAAAAATCAGGTTCTGGACCTGTGATTATTGGCCGAATAGTAAATTCAACTTTACCCATATAGCGCTAGTCGGTCAAAAATCCTATCAAAATTCGACATCAGACCGACATGACTCTAGCATGATTTCGGATTCAAACCGAATGAGACACTAAGTTTGAGTCACGTCGACCTGGTGGTGAATTTTGAATTGATTAGCCTACTTGTACTATTCGACTATAGATAAATTATGAAAATTAGGGATCATTAAATTGAATGAAATGTTCAAAAACTTTAGAGAAATTATGAAAATTTTAAAGAGTTAATTTTAAAGTGTCGTCAATTTTGATTCAATGCAAAATTCATGAGACAAAAGTAAAATATTAGAATATAAAAACCGAATAAAAAATTGTACAGCTTTTCACTGCATGTGAAAGAGTGAGCGTTATAATGAAATTAAAACGACGTAGATAAAACAAGGAGAAAAGTGAAATAATATTATAAAAAGAAAGAAAAAACTCATGCTTTTGAGTTTGTGGAAATTTTTCTTTTATATATTTTTCTTTCTATAAAGTACGAACGAGTAATAAAAGTAATTGGCGGTTTCTCAGAATAAACAAAATTAAAGACGCATTTTCAAGAATTTAAATTGATTTTCGAAATTTTTCCTTGGATGAAACGTCAAAAGGATAGTAACAAGGATATTTTTGGATTTTTTCCACGAAAAACCCTTGCAAATTGAAGAATTTTTCACGTGACCCCCTCTTCTCTGAATATGCTCTTAGAAACGTTTTAAATAGATTTCTCTGAATTCTTGGTTTAGCAATTTCTCTAAATTGAGACCGGAACTGAGATCACAAGAGAATTTCCCGAAGTTTCGGTCTCGAGAATATTCGAGAAATTTTGGTTTCGGCATCGAGAATTCTTTGTTCTGAAAAAGTTCACTCAATTTAACTTGACTCCACATAAATTTAGAGACAACTTCGAGTTCCACTTAACATTCAAACGATCTTAAAGTCCAAAGTGTCACGACTTTCATCAATCTCTTAATTTGAGTATAAAAATTTTTACGAATTATATTTTTTGTCTCTTCCCCAAATTTATATCATCTCTATGTATTCTATATTCTCCCTCTGTGTGTTATGTTTTGCATGAAAATGAACAGAGAGAGAAAGAGAAAAAATCGTGAACAAGAAAAAGTTGGAAAAAAATTTAATTTTCATTTCCACACTCGATTTGCAGCAATTTGTCGCTTGTCGCTTTTTATCTTATCACTTTTACTGAATTCTATACTTTGAAGTTGTTATTTTTTTCTATAATGCTATGACTGATGGAAATGAAATTTTCGTGACTTTATGTTGCAATCTTGTTTTATGGCATTATAAAAATGTTGTGGAATTTTTCATTAACTTCCCACGACATTTCTTTTTACTTTCGATTGTTTATTTTTTTGGTTAGTCTTGATACATCCTTGAATAACTCTTAAAGTAGAATAGAACGGAAATGCAGAAAAATTCTATCTACATTATTTATTTCATTTCATATAAAAAAAAGGTTTGAATCAACAAAATTCAAATAATTAAAGTTCCTGAAAAAGGGAATCGTTTAAATCTTTAAGAAAGTTTTTAATTACTATATTTTTTAACTTCTAATGAAATACTTTTTATATTAATAAACAAAAAGTTTTGACTCTCATTAATTATATCATGGATCCCTATCATCAAAACTCAAGCTTCTCATTTCCTTCTTTTTTTTGGAAATACAAACTTTCTTTCAGCATTCTCAAATTAAAATTGGCATGATTTAATAACTCAAAAAATGAAAAAGTAACGAAGTTTAAGTTTTATTTAATTTAATTGTAAATATAAATCAAGTTCAAAAGTTAGTCATCAAATATAGGATAGTTAGTTAACTTTTTAAGCTTCACAATTTTTCCCAAAATTTGAGTTTAAAATGTCATCAATCAATCAACTAATATAGGTTATGGAGCTGAGTCTTTAACTTATTAAATTGAATAAATAAAGTAAAACAAACTGAATTGACAGTTTTTCGAAAAATTCACCCAAACAGCACAAAGTATTCGATAGGTCTCATCGTTACATCGCTGGATTAATGGCAACACATAAGGTTGCCTTTAAGACACCGTAACGGCTAATTTGGACCCATATTTAAGATTGAAAAATATTGTGCCGCTCGAAAGAGCTCATGACTTGGAATTGAAAATTTGCAGACGGAAGCCAGCGATAGAGTCAGCATTAGGTACCATCTGAAGGAGACAATAGATCACAATTGATCTGTACGGCCAGCGAAATAAGTAAGTATTTACTGTGCCGCTCGGATCAGTTAAATAAAGTCAGAGAAAATTTTAAATTCTGAACCACAAGAACGAATGTTATTCAAACTTTATAAAACAATGAGTGGAAGGAAAAGATTATCAGAAAAGCAAATAAAAGCGGAACTATATTCATTATATTTTTCCGGAATATTCAGGAATGAATCAAGTAAATTGTGAAGATAAAAATTTAAAACTTGAATTTTACCGAAATCGGATTTTGCCAAGTCCAGTATTTGAATTAATTGAAGAGAATTGCATCTAGGAAATTTTATATGAAAATCATCAATTTGATATGATTAGATTTGAAGGAGAGTTGGCAGTAATTTGAGCAGTGCTTAAAGTTGACTCAGATTTTGTATTGAAAAGTCGACTCGACTCCATATGAAAATTGAGTCGACTTCGAGGTCTGACTTTGAGAATCCATGCTCCAAAAGTCCATAAAAGTGTCTTAACACTGGATTCCTGTCAACTTTAATTTGAAGCATTAGAAAGTGAATTTTCGATTGGATTACTTAAGTGACTAATAATAAAGGTCGTGAGAAATATTATGTCTTAAATTGCTCAACAGTTCCGAGAAGTTAGCATCTAATCAGGCATCTAATATAAACGCAGAAATCTTTTCACCAAAGAATTTCTTACAGACTGTTACAGACAAAAACACAAGAAAAAATTCATCCCGTCATGCATGTTGAAATTTCTATTATATACACATAACTTAACATTTTCAGCTTCTTTTACTACCACTGACTCGTTAAAGTACTCATGTAATGGAATGTATGGTTAACTGATTTTTTTTTCTCTCTTTATATCATAAAATAAGCACTTCAAAAACTTTAACATCACAATTTCTCATCTTTACTTCTTATTATTCCTTTCTTTTTGCATTTCATTTTTAAGATTGCCTTGCTATTGTATTGTGAATGGTACATCATTATGATGATGATTATTATTATTATTAGGCATGTACACAGCACTACCGGTAATGTTAAAGAATGCATTTCTATTGTCCTACGGACAGAATGAAAAAAGAATGAAAGATAAAAAGGTGGTAATTTATGGTGCTTGAAAAATTGTTGTACTGCTAAATGCCGACACATGTAAGGAAAATTAACTTGAATTATGAATAAAATTCCCTTTCTGACAATTCTTTATCGGATACAAAAGATATATTGAGGAAACAAAGAGGAAAAAGGGACGACAGAAAACATTATCGTCACCAGGAGTCTTCAATCTTCTTTCATTTGTTTTTTCCTTTCTTTTATTTACATCCTAAATTTTTGGAGCTAATTTAATGAGTAAATCTGTTAGGCATGTTCATTTTGGGTACTGAACTAATCCATTTTTGGATTTAACTTGCAGAAGTTGTTGTTTTGACTGGTCGTCAATTCACCTTTCAATTCACAATAAGAAAGCCATTACAGGAGCTAATTATAATCACTATAATTTTTAAGTCACATTTCTCGGTAAAGTATTACTAATAACATGCTTAGCGTCACACAACACCTCGATTAAGATTCATATTCTACCATAAATGCGTTCCAATTACAAGTAAACATCTTAAATATATTAAGAAACATTTATTGCCTTCTAACAACAAGACAGAAGGCATGTGGTCAATGAGCCTTCTTAATAATTGATTATCTTTGGCATGCAACCTCTCACCAGCTTGGAATGGACAAATAGATAGATGAATAGCTGATGGACAAGAGTAAAGAATATCACAAAAGAGACGAGATGAAAAGAGCAAAGAGAAAAAAAGGACACGAAATTAACCTTTTGGGTTTGTGTGTGTAAAGGAATATTGGTAGACATAAAAGAAATCAACACAATGCGTCACATTGAGTGAAAAATAAATTTACTCTAAAACTTCAAAAAGAATAAGATAAAAGCTGATGACAATCTCGAGACATCTTTGAGTTGTTTGAGATACTTAAAATATTTATTAAAGATAAAATATTTTGACCGAAACTGAGATTGTTTATAAAGTGGCAATCTTAAAGCTAAAATGACAGACCCGAAATGTCCATAAAAATATACAAAAATCAATTTTTTCTTCTTTATGAATTTGATCCGATATAAATAAATCATTGATTTTTCTTATTCAAATTACCCTAGATCTTAAATATCTTATTCCACATCCACAATTCTCAAAGAATAAGGGTCAATATTGTCTTCAGTAAATGCAAACATAACGAAGGTAAACAAAATCAGATACGAAGTGTTTTACTAAATTTATATCTATTTAAAGGAAGGAGTATGAGCTTGAAACCATTAAGAGTTGTGAAAAATTTATCGGCTTTTTTGCCTTTAATTCCACTTACTTTTCGTTCTTATTATTTTCACTCTTACTTTTTGTTGTTTCTTGCTTATGTGATTACTGACGGTCGCATCATCTTGTTGGCGTTGATTTGAGATGCATAAGCATCATAAAAAGAATATTGCTGTTGGGATTAAGTAGCTGTTTAAGAATCATTTTTGACAAGGTCACAGTATGCATTAAATAATTAGTTTTAAGGTATGAAGAATTTTAGATCCCTGCATACCTAGACCGATATTTCTTAATGGGAAGTTCAATGGACTTAACACACATATTGCACTTTTATTTAAAACTTAAATCCATAGCTTAAATTCGACTCAGATTTTGTATGAAATTGGGTCGACTTCGATCTCTGCTTAAATTAATGTTTGATCCACGTCCGAGCGACACAAAAGAAGGAAGATGGGCTTTCTTAATGTGTGCGGTAAAATCGCTATGCCTTGACAAAATCCATATTTGGTTCCAATTCATTTCTAGGCCAAATTCACCTTCATTTCATTCCCAAAAATCATAAAGCAGTCTAATGTCACTTAAACCAGCTAAAGCAATATATTCATCAATGTAATAAAAACAGTTCTAATGCCTTTGACTTTAAGGAGCAACACACAAAAAAATAAGAAAAATATTTCATGTCTGTTGAAGGAACAAAAACATAAGATGTACATATGTAAAAGGAAAATTGATATTAAATCTGTCTCGCTGAAACTCAGACATAATAAATTTTATCTCTGCTATGTTCCTTTGCCGCTTTTCGACTTACAAGTATTACGGAACAAAAAAAAATATGAGAAGGAAGAGAATATACATTCAGAAATAGTACGAGAAATGGGTAGGAACGAAAAAGGCAAGTCGTCCATGTATGAACAATGTGTAATACATTTTTTTTCGGGGGGCAAGAATGAACAAAGAAAAGACACAGCCAAGAGAACTGTGAATAAGGAAAAACAATGTTCCGAGATAAATGGTGAAATACGTTTAAGGAATAGAGAATGAATGAGAAAGTGAAGGAGACTAATAGATAAATGGTACAGCACAAAAAAATCTGAAGAATTGAAGTGTTTGGGGTATTAAATAGAGGAGGTTATAGTTCTTCAAGCACAGGGGAGTGAGTCTCTGGTTGCGTACCTGATGGGACCAACTTAAGTCTGTAGATTCCGACAATTAATTTCCAATCATTCCTTAAAGATAAATTCATTCAAGTTCATTCAAATCATTTTTCGATTTATCTTCTTCGTAGTCAACCAATAATAAAAACAAGAAAGGAACCCCAATTCTGATATCAGCTCGCAAACAAACATGTTCCTCGTCTTAAAACAATAAATAAATTCTTCTTTTTATCTACGGCTGTTAGACGGTAAAAAAATGTGTAACAGTGGGAGAGTGTATTGAAAAGAAAATATCTGTACTCGATAGGCTAAGAAGGATTCGTGATCCCATGTGATGGACATAAAATAAATCTTATGAGAAATCTATAAACAGACATGATGATGTCGACACCATAGTGTGTGAAGAATATTTATAGCTTTTTAAACTGTAATCGTGGCAGACGATGGATATTTTTTTAATGCTCTTTAAATATTTGTATTTTCGTTTCCTTTTTTAATTGATTTTCAGGTAAATGTTAGTGTCACATAAGAGCTATAAGCCGGTAACGACAGCAAACAATGCCGAGTATGTGAGTGAATAAAGAAGGCTTTTTTTTGTGAAAAGGTATTATATGATTATGTAAACTTCTACTGTATAACAAAAGGGATCAAGTTTAAATTCCTTTCGCTTTTTCATCTTTTATATGTGCGACATCTAGCACATATCATATCACTTACACTCGTGCTGTCCTCTTTTCAATTCGCTTACACTCTGTGTACTTGTCTACAAAGTATGTAAATAAGAAAATCATTGAATGGTTATTCAAAGACGCATTTCACGCAAATAACACAAATCAATACTCTTTTATATCAGCCTGACATGTTATAGATTCATGAATATTCTGAATCAACTTCTGATAACAAAATAAGCTAGACAAACAGTCATCTTAAGTGCCTTATATATATTCTTATATACACTGTTTCTAAGCACGAAACGCTGATAAAGCGAAGCTAAGTACTATATGACACCCCTTTAACACACAGACAATGCTTATCCGAAGAACAGGAAATAAAAAGAAAGAAGGGGAAAAGTAAGCATATTTATTTTTAACATTAAAATTCATTTTCTTGAATATAATGTAGAGCTTTCGGAGTTATAGTAACGTGAAGAAGAAGAAGAATTCTACATACGTATGGAAATATCATATTTAATAGCATTAGAGTGGATGGGGGTTCATGCAAGTTCACACAATTGAATTGCTCCTTTATCTTTTTATACATATGTGTGTACACATTTATTTGTGTGGGCTTCAACCGACAACAAAGTGTTGAAATGTCAAAATATATTTGGATTTTATTCTCTTTTTTTCTGTTCATCCCCGCACGCTTTTTTTTTATTTTACATTTTGAATTTCATTTTTTAAATGTTATCCTCACACAATTTTTTTATTGCCCTTGCGTGATTTGAAAAAGGAATGTATGTGTTATATTTTTATACCGCATGTTGGGGATTTATATAAATAAAAAAAGAGAGACTCATATGAATGAAGAAATTTTCATTCTGCATTTTCAAATGAGGGAGCACAAAAAATCATTTTTCATGATTATTTGACTCACGTACAATTCTAATTTGATGTTAAGTAGTTGAAGATTATTTTTTCATACAAAATGATACAAATTTGTAGTTGTGAAAAATGACACCATGTATTACAATTCAAATTTGACTTTTAAAATTGAAGTAAAATGTTAAAGCCTCAATATATACATTTATAATGTTTAAAGGGCTCAGCCTTATGAGCTGGAGGCACTGCGAACAGTAATCCATTGCATCGCACCCTTTTGATTCACAGTTCATATTGGGATCCGAAAGCACTTGTAAAGATCTGCATATTATAAGGACACGAGTACGTCATTAGACCTAGCACACTCTGTAATGTGCTATATCCGTGTATACTTAGCAATGGATACGCATTATGTGTCAAAGACCTCAAAACTGCTTAATACACGAACCAAGCTTATTAACTTGAACGACGAAATCGAAAAAAAGCTTCAAAAATTGAGCCTGGCATTGGATTGAAACTAGGACCTTTGGCACGTAAGCCCAACATTCTACCATCTAGACCACTGAAGCCATTTCACTATATACGTTGAGTTACAACCTCATCCGTTGCTGCATTTCAATAAAGTCATTTAAATAAAATTCAAAAAAAAAATATTAAAATTAAAAAGAAATCCAATATCATCAAATAAAATAGAAAATTCCCTCAATCCCTTTTCTGTTTCTAACAATTTTTTTTAATCTCAATAAAAGCCAGCAAATAAACAAAGTATAGAATTCATGTCATGAATAATCCCACTTCCATAAGACAAGAAAAAAAAAAACAAAAAGCAATCTCAAAATTATATTTTTTTATTATTTGATTATTTTATCATTCACATATTGTTTCAAAATCACATCACATCGCAAATGCACATAACAACATTGTATTCATGCATGCACACACATTCCAAGTATAATTTAATCTATTTTCCGAGGCTATTGGCACTGAGATGTCATATATGTGAATTTAAAAATTTTTTTCTAAACATTTTTATTAGAAATTTTTGGATTTACTTTAATTTTGGCCTTTTGACTGGACTTCGTGAAGAATTTAGGCTGCAACTTTTGATGTTCAAGATATAGGCATGCGGAAGAAGCGAGACAGACAATCTGTGATCGAAAGGGTAGGTCAGTTTTGGTCTACCTGTGTGTCGCGGCTTTGATCGAGGTTTGTAACTTAGGTGTGACTCTCAAAATAAAGGTATTTGAGGAACGATTTTTGACTCTTCAATTTTCGCCACAACTTCAGACCATATCTCATAACACAACGAATGCAATAAGAGGTTGCACTGATTAGGTTCAATTTCTAGGAAGGGAGGAGTAAGGGGGTAGGGAGTGAGTAGTGGATGAATAACGTAATATAATAAGTAATCGGTCCCAATGTTGACTCTAAAAGTCAAAAATAGAGTTAAAATGATTACAAAATAAATATCAATAGCAGCATCAATTATAAATGCATTTCACACTTGTTTCTATATATTTTGTATATTCCCAGCAGACACACATACAAACCATAGAAAATGGAATTGAACAATAATTTTATTATATCATCGTCATGCAGTGATTGAATTTGAAAGATAAAAAATGTTGAAAATTGATACACTCAATTTTATTATCAATTTTGTATGTAGTCACTCAATAGACACAGATTAACTGTGAAAATATTGACATGTTCTCGGAAAAAAAATCCTAAAGTGAAACAACAACACACAAAAAAAGTCTGATCGAATAAACAGTAAATTGGATTGTGTGTGAAAATGTAATTGACCTCAAGCTGAAAAATCAAATGAACAATAAGTAAACCGTAAAGTAACATTTTGTTTCGTAAATTGATGACAACTTTGTGAGAGAAACAATCGAAAACAGCTATCGGATTCTCTTTTTTTTTTTTCATCGAATCTTTAAATTGATTATAATGATATCAAAATTCACTTGTCAGCTGTGTTGCTTTAGCACTGTTATTTAATTTTATTGGCTTTTTTTCGTAGCAAATGATTTAACATGGGCGGAGACATGAAAATAACAATTTACTTCCATTTCACATTCTTTAGCAATTTTTGGTTCCATATAAAATTAAAGAATGAGGAAAAGTAAGCGATTTTTTTTTTGATGAGAATATCAACAAAATATTTTGTGTGGATTCTGCGTTTTTATTTTGGTTTCATAAAATATTTGTTGAAAATGAAGCACGCAATTCTAAATTAACAGAATCAGGAAAAATCCAATCTTGAACATTCAAAAGTTTGCCATTTTAGGTAGATAATTTTTGGATTTTTGGTATGGGGATAATCATAAGCAATGTCATGCTTTTATAGGTAAAGAGTTAGTCTTATGAATTTACGAGAAATCAGATCAGATTTTGTATGACGTCATTTGTGGACGACCTATATAGTAAAATAAATATTTATATTTTCTACTGTATTTTAAAATGTTTAGGTGTCTATAGACTCATATTGAGTTGAAACTAGTGTCATTTAAATATTTTTTTGGATTAATCCCGAGCATTACAGATGAATATGGCTCTGGAACAGAACCTCATATCCATATGGCTGCCATATCCATTTTCCTTTTGGAGGAGTGCATTTGGCTTTATTAAAAAGCTTTGGTGGAGTCTTAAAAGCTGCATGGAAGTCAAAAGAAAACTCAATTATTGAGTTCAAAATTTCTAGACTTTTATTATTGTCCAACAATGTGTTGTGGCACATATAACGACTGGGAAGTCTTGTTCTCAGTCTCGAGAACACTTAAGCTTGTAGCTTAGCTAGCATAGCTTTTCCGCAAGATTAAATAGGTCGTAGATGTCCAAAAGCTACATGGTTCAGAGCAGTGATTGAAGAATATCTGCTTAACATGTGGACAAAAAATTTGTACAAATTAAGTCACAAATCCAGCAACAAATTCAGATGGAAAAGATTTTGATGTAAACTTAGTTCCACATAGGTGCATGGCTTAAGTAAGTTAGTAAATTAGCTAGCAATGATCTGCACAGAATATATTTGATCTTAAATGCGCTTTTATCCAATGTATTGAATAACAAGCAAATTTGTTTCGCAAATAATTTTTACCAAAAGTTTAAAAGACAAACACAAAATCAAACCCATTTGATTTTTTGCTTCCAAAAACTCAATATGTAATTCTCTTTCTTCTTTTATTTATTTTTTTCACATATTATATAAGAATCATATGAATGAAAAACAGAAAAAAGAAAATCAAAATCAATAAAAACCACCGACGGCATGTAAATATTGTTTTAAATCAATATTATTTTTTATTTTTCCGTACAATATCATGAACATTAGAATATGGCAACATATTTTTCTTTTCCTTTTAAACCATTTCTTTTTGCCCAATCATCATACATCCTTCAATTTTTATTTTTTATTTTTATTTTCTGAAAATACTTTTTTATTGTTCATAATACAAGAATTTGAGTGGTTATACCTCAATCATATGAACTTTTTGATATTTTGTTTAGTAACTTTTGGTTGTTGTTGTACGGAATATGCTTAGAATCAGGGTTGTCAACTGAAAGTTTCTGATTTTCAGATTTCTCAACTGAGTCCCCAGCGACATATGGCAGCCAAAATTAGGCGGCTTCCCTTTATTTTTAACCTTTTGACCCTCTTCATCTGTGTAACTCGGGAGTCAAACACAAGTTTATACAAAAATCTTTAACAAATTTGATTTTGGACAGTAAAAGCAATTCTGCACATCAACATAAAATACCAACTCTGCTAAAAAAAATATACGATGCAAAAAGTTAGATATGAGAAAATATCAAGAAAAAGTTTTCAACTTTATTTCGATATATCGAAGATAAAGTTTCAAGTGCAAATAATTTGATTAAAATTGAATTTGAAAATAATTTTTAATTGAACCAGATTTTTTCTTCACTTAATGATTTGATTTGAAATAGAAAATTTGAAAAGTTTTTTCAACAAATTTGCAACACTATAGAAAGAATTATATAGCTTTATTCTGTTAAAAAAGTAATTGTTTCACACTTCATCGTGCTGATCAATTCACTATGAGGGGGATTTTCCTAAAAACCAACAAATTCAATTTACCCATGTCAATTTTTAAAAATATTTTGAATTATTTATCCTTTTTCAAATCTGAATCAATGGCAAAACTTCATCAACACAAACTCTAAATTAATCGAAAAAGTTTGATCAAACCACTTATCAAACCAGCTTGAATAGAAAAAGAATAATTACTTCTTTTGTTTTGCCAAATCCATACCAAAAAGTTTATTTTGAAAAATTTCATCAATTGAAATTTATTTTCAGCATACGAAAAAAAAAAAGCTAATTAAATTTTATTCATTTTCGTAAATTAGATTGATCACGAAGAACTTGATCGATTTAGTTACACAGCACTAATAGTTTGAACTGAAAAGATTAATTCAACTTTTTTGATTTTATGAACATAAGTTCTGAATAAATCATGAAGAAAAATTTGCAAGTGGGTGTGGAAATCGAGATTTTATTTCGAAAACAGAATAACAAACTAGTGAAAAATCAAGAAGAATGAAAGAATTGCTCAATCATTGTTTGAAGAAATGTTTTCGTTCCCTGATGACGTTTGACATTTCTAGAATGAGATGAGGAATGGTTGAAAATTCTACCATACTCCATTATATCAGAGAAAATATGGAAATTATTAAGTTCACTATTCCTTGAAGTAGAATGAAGGATTGGAGAAGCCGAACAGTGACTCCGAAGCTGACCAAATGTCTTGTTTATCCATTCTTGTTGTGTTCCCCGATCTAAAGACTCCGTTTGGGTCCAAGCTACATATTTATCGGAAAAAGTTCAATAAACGAAAGAGTTAAAGACTATCCAAACCACCTCGTCTGAAGGGTGGCAGCTTCACAATCAGACTAGGAATATTTAGGCTTTCAACCGACCAAATCCAAAATCAACTTTTACAAAGAAAGCAACATTCCTAGAAGAACGCAGGATGATCCAGAAAATTCCAGAATGACAAATGACCTAAATTATACTAATAATATCAATAATGTGATAAAGGATGTCATTATTCGTTAGACTTTAGTTAAATATTTTTAAAGAATTTTTCAAAAAATAATTATTAATAAAATCCCCAACAAATTGAGCCTATAAAGAAGTAAAATATGAAAGCTTAATCACGTATAAAAATGTGTCTGTCTATTAAATTTTCGCAAAAATATAGCAACTTAATTTACAGCACAGGATAAAAATTACATTATTTTCAAAGATAGTAAATTGCCTTTACTGTGCGAAGCAAAATGTTTTTCGCGAGTTAATAGCTTATGATGGTTATTAAAGGCACGAACGTTGCCTTCACTGGTTGCGTTAAAAATTGATTGATTAGATAATTTTGGCAGCAAGATTCAACATCAAAAGTAAACTTAATTTGATAATTTAATTTTTACTATAGAACTAGATAGTAAACACAAGATAGTCATGCAATTTAAGTTGTTTGTTTACTATGGATGTCTACTTTAATTATCATCATCTGATCCTCAAATTAGTCCTAAATAACTTATTTTGACCTCATCAAATAGAAACTTTTTTTCAAGTTCCACTTAACAAATCTTCAAAATTCTGAATTAATTTAATTAGATTAAGGTTCTGTTTTATAAACATTTTATGTAATTCAACAATCTTATCTTCACTCAATCGAATTAAAATAATCTCAATGTTTATAACCAATCTTACTGTCTTTAAATACAAATCAGCTTAACACAAAAAAAGAAATCCTTAAATTCTCATGTTTTTAAAATTGAGTAAAGCAAGAAAAACGAGAAAAATCAATTTTTATTTAATTTGCATTAGAAGAGAAAAAAGAAGAAAAATTTGCAATTCTTTTTCTGACTTCTTTTTACTTTTCTTAAAGATTAAAATGTTTGGAGTCAAAATTGAAAAAGTTGAAGCGCATTTTAAGATTTTCAAATAAAAATTTAAATTCTAAATTTTAAAACTTTTCCCCTTAAAAGTTTTGTTGACTGAAGTACCACGGCATGAAGTGAAAACCAATTTTTTCTAAATTTTCTGAAACCTTGTCAGAATTAAGTCCATATTGTGTCCATTTGCGTCCAACAAAAAAATATTTTCGTCCTACTTCCAAAATATAGCATGTTGAAGTTTTGGTGATTTATGCCGTCGTACTTCAGGATTTAAAACGGCATCCCCTCTTAAAATCAACTTTATTCAACATATTATATATCAAAATTGATCTACTAATTACGTCCATTTACGTCCCGCAAACACGATGTCTCAGACAGAAGTTATGGTCAAAATTCCCGAAAAAGCTTGCAGCGCATTTTAACTTTTGAATGTTATATATCAAATAAATATTTAAATTCCAGTTTTAAATTTCAATAATAACGAATTTGTAAAAAAATCTTAATTTTAATCATTTTTTAAATCACATATGGTATTTAAAAAATCATTAATTAATTTTTCAATTTACACTTTCGATAATTTCAAAAGTTTTTTTAATTTTTCATTTGTTATTGAGATTTTTGAGATTTAAAATTTTGGGGAAGAAAAATTAAAAAATTTTGAAATTATCGAAATTTCGATTTGAAAAATAATTAATGATTTTTAAATACCATAAGTGATTTAAAAAAGAATCAAAATTAAGATTTTTAAACAAATTCGTTATCTTTGATGAAAATAGATATGTTTAGACATATAACATGTATGAGCAAAGTTGAGAAACTTTTCATATATTCAGGTACGGCAGTAAAGCTGGAACTGCCATAATCCTAAAGCTTTTGTAAAATTTTTTAATAGCTTTGAAATGCTGAGAAAAAGTAGATCTGATTTGATATATAACATGATCATATAAAAGTCTTTGGACGAAAAAAATATTTTGGCCTTCAAGCAGCCTGGTCGGGAACTTTGAGTGTCTGAGAATCGGTTCCTCAAAATGTTTGCATGGACGTAAATGGACGTAATTTGCCATGCTATATTTGTGGTTTTTTGTTCAAATGGACACAATATGACTTAATTCTGACAAGGTTTCAGACCAGACTTCATGCCGTGGTACTTCAGTCACACCTTGCGATCTGCAACCTGTGTGCTGCGACATATTAGTTTTGGAAATCGTATGAATTATTTGCGTGTTCAATCATGGCTCACCACCAATTAAGTGTGGTGACAAAATAGATTACCTATCATCTTTAGATTATGGATTAAGGTTCGAATCTCCTTAAACCTTTTCACATACTGCAGATTTATGTCTCTAATACTGACATAAAAGAAAATCATTAATTCAAGTTTTTGTGGTCATTTCAAAGCCTAAGTGCTACTTTGAAGAATGAAAATTTTCAGTTTCACTTTTGGATTCGTGCTGTGTGTCGACTATACATGTACACAAATTTATAGGAATAAATATATATATATAAAGGAAAGAAAAGAAATTGAAAATGGAATGAAATGAATAATTTGTCGTTCGAACGAATAATAAAATATGGAAAAAGCGTGCTAGATGAAGGAAATAAGGAATGAAAATTTTATTGAGGCCTCGTTAGTTCAGAGAGTATTTCAATGTACGAAGTAAGTGAGAAACGAAAATTAAGGAATAAGAAGAAAAAAAAATTCCTTTCAACTTCATCATTTATAATGTTCGCGCGCAATTTATGGCATCAACAAAAAAGAAAAATAACTTTACAGCTTCATTTCAATAAAGAAGGGAAGAAATGTTCACTTGAAATAAGAAAATATGCTAATAAATTTTAATCATAATGAGGCAATTAATGCTCTTTTTATTCCATAACAAGCTGTAAGTTTTATACGACTTATATTGAAATCTTGTTAGTTTCCATTTATAGAAGAAAAAAATCTCATTAATAATATAATATTCATTATTTATCGTTCTGACATTTCATTAAACATTGTTGATGTGGAAAAATTTGTGAGAAAATTATTTAGAAAATATGCAAAAATTAACTTTTGTATTTTAATTTGTAAATGTCATTAGTCTATGAGTTGATTTAAGATATTGTGTAGTTTTGCATATCTCGGTGTGGTCCAAAGTTTTTATGCCACGGCACACCTTGATAGAAAACCACGACCAAATCAACAATTGCGGTTCATGGACATTTTCAAGATATTCCCGCAGCACACAGTTTGGACAAGACTGACAGCTGAGCTAGTGCAGTGATCAAGTTCGACTTAAAATCGTTTGTTAGATGTGAATAGTCAATTAAATCTAGGGTTCGGCCAAGAACGCACAAGCCTAAATTTCCTTCATTTAAGATGCGCAGGCTACAATTTCGGCTGTACCTAATAAGTAATGTACGCTGCAGATTCTGCAGTTTTGGACGAACCCAAATTAAAACTAGTAATGTAAAATAAACAGCAGATGACATTTTAGAACAAGGACTTGTATTCCAATTTTTAAAGGGGAGGGTGATGGAATGAATTTTGGATGTCCCTTATTCGAGCAAAATTCATCAATTTTCTACAACTTTTCGAAACAAAAAGCACCACTTTGTCAACGCCCTTGAGGTTAGTCAATAAAAACCTTCATCATAGACAACATTCAATCAATTTCAACTTCAATCACCATCATTAAGTTTAGAACATTCTAGTTTTTGTGATCATAAACTATGTTTTAATCTGACGTTGCCACTTTTATAAAGTATGAAAATTTTCTTTGCCTTTTCATTCGTTAGTTTCGTTACTTAGTGATATATAAAACTTTTATAATTGAATTATTTTTTCATAGAGTTTATGACTTTCTTTTATAAGAAGCCTCCTCCACCATAAAACTTATTACATTACATTCTTAATAAATTCCAATTTTATTTCTCATTCCTACTCAAAAAGCAGTCAATTTATTGTGAAAATTTTTTTCCTTTCTTTTTTGTATTCATCAATTAATAATCAATTATAATTTAATTTTATGTCGAGAATGAGATTGGAAAAATAATGCTTCCCATTATGAATCATAAAAGGAAGCAAAGAGGAGCAACAATCAATTATTTGAATAGAATTAAAAATTGAGAATTTTACAAAAGCAATATTAGAAATGATTTGCTGTTTTCAAAGAAATTTCGGGGATTATTTAAGTATTGAGTAGCCAGTGGTGGAGAATCTGCGTTCCGCGATGTACCTGTGTGACGACTAAAAATTGTTTGGAAATGCCATGAGCAATAGGCCGTGTGCGGTTTCGGTTGAGGCATACCACGTTGCCAACCGCTGGAATAAACCTTAATTTAGACTCAATTTGCCTGAAATTGCTCATAAAAATGAAAGTAAAATTTATGTAAATCATTAAAATTTACGCTTCTTTAAATCAAACAATTTTAAATTCTAAGAAATCCTTCAAAAGCTACAGAAACTCAATTTTTTTGTTGAATATACACCCTCGACTTTTAAGAATAGAAAAGCAATATGAACAATCTTAACAGATTATATGAAGCACATCTGAGTTATTCTTTTCTCATTTTCCTCTTACACAGTTCTCAGCTGAAAAATTTTTGATGAAGAATCTAGCATGCAAACAATTTTGTTTTGTTTCTCATTTTATATTATCAAACTCTATTGTGACACAAAGCTCATTTTTAATGCATGAATCATTTCAAGAAAAATTTCTAGAAACAATATGCAAAAGTAGATAGAAAAATGTCATGAGAAAAAGTCAAGAGCATGAGAGGGTTGAGCAACCTTATTTGATGTTTTTTTGTCAAGGGAGAAAATTAAAATTCATTGTTTATTTGAAGATAATTTTAGATTCAGAAAAGGGGGAACTAAAGCTTTCAGATGGAATCTAAAGGAAATTAAAATATATGTTATTGAATAAATTATTATTGAAAATGGGATCTATTGAATCTGAGGTTTTTTTGACCCTTGTTAAGGAACGTTTGTAAATAAAGCTGCACTTAAGAGGGAGGTTTACAAATTTCGGTTCTTGATTTTGTTACTAAGCATTAAGGTAGGGAGTGAGGGGTCTAAAATCGTCATTTTAAACAGTCGCAGTTACCCGGAAATAAATATTTAAAACGGTCGCACTAATTAAAAAATGTCATAACATCTGTCAGTGACTGTAGATCTCGAGTAACACTCGGACCCACGGCCTACGATTTCCGGTCGCTCCTGACACTGAGCTATCAGGAGTAGTTGACAAAGTGTCAAAGTATCTCATATTAATTACATTTTTTGTATCCCCCTTCCTACTACACTCCCAATGATACATCGTTGAAAGGACATTATTGGAATCCAGTTCCAAAAGTGACAAATTTCGCAATTAATTTTTAATTCCTAATTTCACCATATACGATATCAATTAATGAAACATTTAATAATATTAAGGTATTCCAAAGCTTAAAAACTTACAATTATGCCATAATTTTGTTTCAAATTCTCAACATATACGAGCGATAAAACTTTCTAAAAGAGCGTTGATGCTTGTTGAAAGTCTGTTATTTCCTCCTTTTTTGCGTCTGTAATACAATAATTTCACTGTTGTAATCCTTAGCTTTATGTCGTTAAAAAAAATTCTTTTTCGTCTTGTTTCTCGTTTAAAATGAAGAACAAAAAATTAATTTTAATCCAATAATGAAAATTTTTTGCATTAAGCTTCGAGAAAGCTTATTCCTGATTCAGTCTTCCTTATGGAGATGTAAGGATGAGTAATAAAAGCAATTTTATCTCATTTCTTTTATAAATCCCATGCTTTCAGGTGAATTTTACACAACAGCACATTTCACAACACAAAACTTTTTTTTTTCTTCCTTTCTTTCTTTTTTCTGTCTGTGTCGTTTTCACTTTTGCTTCCTTTTTCAATTTTTAATATTTTTCATCACTTTTTCACTTATCTGATAATTTTTTTTTCTTTCTTCCTTTTTTTGTGTCCTTTGAAATTCTTTTGTCAGGTTTTCCCTCTATGGTTTAAATTACATTTTCTTTATTAAGTTGTTTTGAAAAGGTTTAAAAAATTATCCCGAGCGACACAAATGAATAAGGCTCCACTAAAGCCAAATGAGCGCCAGAATGAGGCGGATTCCATTTGAGATTCAATTTGACTTAAAAGAAATTTAATAGAGCCTTCTAGAAAACTCCATGATGGAACTCTCTCTATTTGTGTCGTCCGGGTATAAATCAATGATTGAGAGTTTTTTAACAATTTTATTGAGTCAGTTCCAAATCCTCAATATTTTCAAAATTTCTCCCGAATAACCCAAATCTTAATGACTCTGATTTGATGCTGGATTTAAACTGAATCCTTAAATAATACCAGAGTCATAATCCTGAATTTTGGATTGATTAACCGACTTGTGCTATTCGGACCAACGACGAAAGCCTCATCGAGCTACCAAACTCAAATTTTAGGATAACTCAAAAATTCATGAGATTGAAAAATTTGGCTTTGCCAACTCGAAAATCCAGTGTAGCAAAAGTTAAACGCCACCGAACCACTTCAGCATACATACATGAATTTGTGGTTCAAAAATATGAAATATTAAAATCTGATAAAATTTTCATTCAAGGCAATTATACAATTCACGAAATTTCCATTTATAATTAATTTCTCGGCTCCTTATTTGCTAAATTTCTGATATTTTCCTCACTTTTTTTATTAATATTATTATTATTTTATAGCCAACGGAAAATACAAAATTCAGTGCGTTTCGAATTATGCCTTCAACACTCAACGCGGAATATTAAGCACACACTAATTTCATTAATTTCATTTTACCTACTTTTTTCACTTCTCTTCAACATTCATTATCATAATTTTCGGCTAATTTTATTTTCGCACTGTGATATGACGGCAACAACAGTGTCAGAATTTGTGAAGAGAATTGAGTTGAGCATTTATTGGTGCTGCTCATGTAGCACAAGAAAATTAATACATTCTTCTCTGTTGATAATTAAATTATTAGCGTCCTAACAGTTTGTTATTGTTGCTTGAATTTTTATTCTTCCTACGAATCTGTCACTTACGGTTATTTGCTTAATTTACTAATATGTAAAATCGACTTAAATGACTCATATGCACATGTTTTAAATATTTCTAAACTTAGCAAGAATATGTGAATTAGAATAGATGAAAGGGAAATTAGTTCTTATGAAAATTAACAGAATATTGTGTTTTTAAAAGCTTTTACCGAGCGGCACAAATGAAGAAGGCTCCGCAAAAATTCTTTTTGTACATAAAATGCCTTAAAAGCTCTGAGACTCAGATTTCTTAATTTGAGTCGATTGGGATATTTTTAAATGAAATTTTACTTGATAGCCTTAAAAGATTTTTATAATCAGAACTCGAGGTCGGCTAAGGTTATGTATGCATTATTACGACTAATATCCCGAGCAACACATCATGACGATGACGTTGTAAAAACATTTTTTAAAAGTGTCTTGAAGACTTTCGAGTGACGATTTTTCAGAAGACAATCACGGAAAGCTTTACTGCTCCAACGGCGTTTAGCCAGATTTTTCTGATTCAATTCACGCTAGAGTCATGTCGACCTAGAGACATTATTTTTCTGCACTTTTTACGCCGTATGCCTTTCGGGATTATTTAAATTAGTACGGAAAATCTCAAAATTTATGAACAAATTTTCTCAATTCTTAAAAAATTAAGCCCACCTCCCCATAAAAATATTTCTTCGATAATACTCAAAAGATTAGTTGCTAAGTAGTGTCTTCGAGTGTTTCTAAGAGAATTCATTCAATTAAAACCATAATTATTTTAGTTAAGATGTATTTTTCCTACTTTATTAAATGATATTTTTTGAGGAGTTCCAGAAAAAATTTCCAACTTTGCACGTGTTTATTAAAAACCACAAAATTGCTTATTTATTAAAATTTGGATAAAATTGATTAGTATAACAAATTAATGTTATCTGGTTACAAATGATATTCCTGACCTATTGCATTTGAATGCTTATTTTATTCAGATTTTCTATTCCAAATTCTCACGACGCTCAAAAATATTCCAATATTAACCTGTCCTATTAGAAACACATTCTGAATTTATAAAATTGGATCTGCTAATATTTTAATTTATAGTCTAAATTAAGCTTAGTCAGAACATTGCTAAAAAAATTTCCGATCGAAGCGAATAAGCAATTTTTCAATCTAGAATCTCGGAACCATTAGAAAGAAAGTCGAGGATAGTCGTGTATGTTTAAAAATCAATACAAAATGTTTCACATTCTTTTTAAAAAACTATTCACAAAAAAAGTTTCTTGTACGAAAATCACAAAAATTACCAAAAACAAACTTTTTTTTTCTCTGCCAACGGCACACAAATTATGCAAAAAAAACCACACAAAATAAATTTTGTCTATCTTTATACGACGAACGTGGATGAGCAATAATATGTTTGTATATGGAAATTTCACTAGTTTGAAGGTTTCTTATTTAGCTGCTTGTGTTTTTGCACTAGTTTCGTAATATTAAATTTCACAAATGCCTTCGTTTAATCTATGTTTATTCACTATTATCCTTGTATATCCGATGATATTTTGTGTGTATTGTGATATAATAAATGAGATTAATTTTAAAGATAATTCACACTTATTCAGTAAAAACGAAGTGATATTTAACAATACTGTATGATATTCATATTCCACAAAAACCGATGAATTTTTGCAAAATCGTGTAATAATTTAACTAATTATCTATGATTTTTCACTATAAAAATTTTAATTAATTATCCATTTTTAATGTTCACACAAATATCCCACGAGACACTTAAATTTTTAATTAAATTTCTTTATTGTGACTACTGATTAAAGTCCTATCACAACATATAATCAATTTACTCCACATCTGATAATAAATCGCTCCGTTTCGATTGAAAATCGACACACGAATGAGACACAGCACGAGCATACGATTTACTATAGAAAATGTTTCGTGTATAAATTTTCAAAATATTCTCCTTTATTTTTTTCTTGTTTTGTTTCTCACCGAATGTACCGAAGTCTCCGGCTGATTATTTTCGAACAGTTCGTCTATTCGTCGGCTTTAGAAAAGGAAAAATGTGAGCGATAAAAGCATGCTGCTTTTGAGGAATTTTTCGAATATCATAAAGAATTCTCTCAGAGAACAAAACGAGTATTTTGTGAGAGTCACAAGGTTTAATTTCGAAAGAGAGCCGGAAGAATTGGTTGATAAAAACAGAACAGAAACGTATAAATGTGAGAAAAATTGGTTGAGGATAAGTGAATGCTTCGAGATTTAAATTCTCGTGTTTCCATAATCATCATTAACAATAAATATACATATATATGGTTAAATTCACACAAATTATAGCCCTTGAGATAAGTTTCTTCAAATTATCAAAAAGATTTGTTAAAATTCACGATCAGGATTTTCAAAACTTCAGAGCTCAAAGTGGACTCTTTGAGTGGACTTGAGTGTCTTTTATGGAGTCAAAAATCAGTTCGAACGACTTTAAAACCTATTTTTTAAATGTGCATGTTATTTTTTCTGCTGATACTTGTGAAGTATAACATTTATTCAAATTTGAATCGGTTTTTTTCCGAATGAAACAAACTTAATTAAGCTTCGACGTCCCAAACGTGCAGAAGTTATCGAAAGATAGAGCTGTCTCCAGACGTTCTCTAAACCGTCTTAAAAATGTTGATAGTCAAAGAGCGCGAGGAAGGTCCAATTGATCTACATACAGAGAAGCTGTCGATAGAGATGCATAACATTGAATTTAGATAGAAAGCTTTAATGTCTTAGGGAGATCATGGATCGAAACTGTATGATTGATATCAGTTCTTTTGACAAGCTCGCAGGGCTTCATTTTTAAGGCACCACAAGATGAACCGTTTTCATCTTATCGATGCCGACTTTCACTGAGCCTTCCTAACTCTTCTAGTTGATATGACAAACTTTCAATCATTATTTTCAATAAAATTACAACTTATTAAAAGTTAAAACTCACTGAATAAATTTTGTAGAATTTAAAACTTTTTAAATAATAAATAAGAAATTTTAGATTCCAATAAGAAGAGAACATTATGGAATCAAGAAGAAAAATGCAAAACAAAAGAGAAGAAAATTATCAACAAAACTTTGTGCTGTGTCGGAACATTGATACAAGATTTTTCTGTTTTCTTCACCGTCTTATAAATCAGACACAGCTGAATAAATTAGCTGGATTAAAAAGTGACTCATTATGGTTAATTGACATTGAATGAGAATTCTTGTAAAAAAGAAGAAGAGATTGTTGCTTTGCATTTTATGTGTTTAGCATTTCTGATCTGTTTTTTCAAGGCTTTAAAAAATTAATCTTTTAATTTGACAGTTTTAGAAAAAATTTGAAAAATAATTAACTTCTTTCTTAAAGCAAAAAAGCAATCACCGAACTTGGAAGCAACAATAATTTCCTGTTTAATCAATGTGCACAGTCAATGCCTTTTATCTGCTGTATCACATGTTAGAGTCTATCAAAAACAGCAGACTTCTGTGAAATGTTTATTGCCAAAATAGAATGTGTCTTTAATGCTCTGAATGACAGTTCCAAAATGGGGTCGTTCACTAATTAGGTAACATTATTAGATGGAGTGAGATTTTGTTACGCAAAGGGAGGGAAGATAAGCAGGAAAGGTTCAAAAAGAGTTCGATTTTCATCGTTACCTAATAAATGAACAATCCCCAATTCAAGTTTTAGATATTTAAATAAATTTTCAAATCAAATGTTACTCATTTGAATTCGATGTACGAAGATGAACGTTGTCATAAATTTGGATGTCATTATTTAAATATGAATGATTGTGATTGCTATTTTTATTTCCTTTTGCCATTCTTTTCCTCCCGAAAAATGTTGAAACAAAACGAGAAATTTATAAAATATTCAATAAACTAGGCTTAAGAATTGCTTGAATTTTATTGACATTTTGATGTTTATTCAGCTATGAAGCTACTCGATTCTTAAAGGAAGTTAAAGTTACTAAAAAATTTAAATTTTCTCTTTGACTGAAAAGTCTAAAAGATCCATTTAAGAGAATTGACGTAAAATCCAATAAAACGATTTAAAGATGTTAAATTATTTAAGACTTAGTTCCCAATTTTCAATGTATAAATCAGCCTATAATTCCAATCATGCCACAAACATTTTTTATGCATTTCTTATCACATTAATCCCTAACTTTACATTTATTTATATTTCATTTTACCAGAGTAATCAAAATGACACAAATTGTTTGTTATTTTTCTGACGAAATCATTAACTTTTTTCTAACCACTTATTCATGCTCAGCTTAATGATTCCCTTTTCTGAAAGAATTTCAAAAACATGAATCACATCGCTATCAATTTAGTCAGAAAAAGATGAAGAAAAAGAAGCGCAAGAGGGAAGAAGAGAAAAAATTTATATTTTAAATGAGAATAATGTAGATTGATGGGTGAGATTAACTAGCATTTCAAAATAAATTTTCAATCATTCCGAGGTTTTAATAATCCATTGTTATTGTGTTGGTCGTTTCTTCACTAAACTGGAAGAAAAGCATTGGTTCTTTGAGCATGATTTTCGTGGGGTATGAATCATTTGTACCTTCCAGAAATAATTTAGTAGGCATAAAAATGTATCAGTAACTACATAACTTTAATGCAAAGTCATGAATGCGCCTTCCTACTCATCACATTCCCAACTTCTACATCATTCGATGAAGAGTAGGAAAAATCCATTTCTCCTAATTTCATTATTTCTATTCTCTTTTATAATGTTTCATTACAAAACAGATGACTGCGTATTAAATAGATTATTGACATAATGATGAAGTATTTTAAATAATGTGATGACAAGCGAGCAAAGGCTGCTGACTGCCTCCTCTCGCTCCATCTTTCACTGTTTATTTTTCAATTTTATTGATTCAAAGGTCATCATCATCATTATGATCATTATGAAGGGATTTTATGTATATATACTTACTGTCTTGTGACTAATTTTGGAAGATCGACTGAATTGACACGCTGATTGACACATGTGTTACCTCATAATGATGAAATTTGATTCATCGAAAGACTGCATAATTTTGAAAATGCGCTGTAAACCAGCTCATTCATGCTCAATTTCATGTTGTGATAATTGAATGGCATATTTACGAATTTGATTACATCATATCGACTTTCATTGTATATGCACCATTTAACATTCAATTGATTTTTAATGAGTAGGTACAATGAAAAATCAATTCAAATTTTATTTTTCAGTTAAATTGAAAAGATATGTAAAAAAACAATAATTTGACCTTTTGAACGTTTCACCTTTTCTCATTAATTTGCTTAAAATGTAAATACGAAAACATAATTTTCCGTGAAAATAATGAATGCATTTAAATGTTAACAAATATGTATATACTTAAGTTGAGATATGATTAAGCCATATTAAACGCATTTCTAGAAAGTGCGATTCGGACTCTTGGCACAATTGAAGCAATAACTCAGTCATAATATGCTGTTTTAAAGTAAAATAAAAAAAAAATGAATAAATGAAAAACAAAAACTAAAGCGAAATTTAAAAAAATAATAAACAGCACTTGTGTACGTGAAATAAAAAATTACTCTGCAAATCTACAATATTTATACATATGATGCTTATAAAGTTTAGCAGCATTGAAAAATGACTTCAGCAAATTTTCACACGGATGAGAAATGAAAGAATTTCCTTTTATTTATTATCTTAAAAAACTTAATGCTCAAATACAAACTGAAATTTAAAGGAGTAAGAATTATTAATATGCTAATAATATAGCTCTAATGGATATACATCTCAAGGGAATACAGCAAATGATGATGATAAATTTTAAGGTCAATAGAGTGTGTCAAATGTTAAGTCAATAGAAATGTGTGTTTAGACATTTAATGTTCAGGATAAAGTGGCTCATGAATTCAGGACGTTCTGCTTATAAACTGTGTCATGTCAAAATGTTCAACTTAAAGTAGCATGACTGACAAAATGACTACTAATAGAATAAGACAGTGTTGATCAAACTGTTCTTAGAACTTAATTTAGAGGCGAGAAAAAGTATTTCACTTTTAGGTACCTTAGTGGTCTTTCTGTACCATAAAAGTATGCTTACTTTCTTACAATGTGTGCCTTAAAGAACTACAGCTCAGATGTGTATTGACCCTCTATCTTGATCACACAACCATCACCCTTCCTGACTTCCTAAAAAGCGAACATAATAAGTGAACGACCCCTAATAGGTGATAAGTGTGTCAAACAAAATGTGCCGTAGTTCATAAAAATTAGGACATAAAGCTATCCAGAATAGAACTAAAATCTAAATAAAAATAATAAACAATAGTTTATCAATAAAATAAATACTTAACCTTCAATACACACACAACCCACCCTCTCACATTCCCGAAAATAAAACAAAAAAAATCAATTGATGGACATCCCATTTAGGCAATTCAAGGTAATTGTCTCTACAATGCATGCAATACCACGCTCATTAATATTTAATAGCAAAAATTAAATTATTCATCGAAGAAATTTTTTTTTATTTTAAATATTTAATGGAAAATTTCCTCAATAGCTGTCTACGGATATTGAAATTTATTGCATTAACGACATTTGACTTTCACAAATAATCATCGTTGTCAATATTCACCGACAATAAAAATAATGATATTTTTTCTTTCTCGAAAAAAAAGTATGGAAATAAGAATCGATCCTTCATATAAACAATAATAAATTTTTGACGTCAATATGTTCGATGTGGATGAAAAATTAATGGATGATGGTGAAAAAAAATGATTTTTGTAAGGAAGAGATGTTTATTTATGTCTCTTTAAATTTAGGAGGAAAAACTTTTGATTGTCAAATTTTGAAAATCCATTCGCTGTTGATAACAGTTATTAACTGAGGGTTCGTCGAGTCACGGCACTCAGACCTTAATTTGAATAGCACAATGCCAGTATATCGATATCAATCCAATATTCGTACATATGCCCACACCAGTACCTATAATATATTTTTTTAAATATCACGATGACTGGATACTGTGTACCAATTCTCATTGCATAAATCTATACTTTCTTAATCATTTCTCGGTATACCTTATAGAAAAGGCAAGGGTAGGTATAGAATAGGGGGAGGTGAAATTGCAGGTGTATGCCAAGCAACCACCCCAGGAAAGCATGTTGCTAGATTGAAACTAATTCCAACACTTAGTCAGGATCATGCCAACCTGGAGTCGGATTTTTGATCGATTAATCGATTTATGCTATTCGTGACTCTGGCAAAATATTGAATTTTAACCAGATTCAGTACAAAGTCATAGTCATGTCACCCTGAGTTCGGATCGATTAACCCATTTGCACTATTTGGGTAGCCTACAGTTTACAGAGGAATCTAAAAAATTCTTTAAAACTTAGGAAAAAGGGGTAAAAATCTGATTTTGTGCAAATCATTGTAAATGGTCAACTCATCGTCAGTATTGTCTATAATATTAAATACTAATGCCCCATATCATTTTCGACAATTCCTTATGCGAGTTGCACCCATTGATTAGAATAAAAGAGAAATAAATAAATAGAAAGCGAGAACATTAAACACAAAAAAATGTATAAATAAAGTTCCTTCATAAAGCATTATCATTCGATTCCGTATAAACAACAAAAGTAAAAGGAAAAGAAGGAGAACATGAAGATAGAATGAGGCACATTCAATATAGTTGGCGCTAAATTTTTCATCATTTATTATAATCATAATGATTTAGTACCTTCTAATGTCTTTTGGCTTTATAATGCATCGATGATCAAATATTTAGAAATCAATAAATTACATTTTTTGTTCCTTTTTCTTGTTCTTGCTGCTCTTTTGACTTTCTACCTTATTTTTTGCATTCTATATGCTTACTCTCTTGTTGCTTAAGAGATAACCTCACATAAGAGAGAATTAAAAGATTCCGAAACAGATTTATTTATTGAAAAAAAAAGGTAATTCCGAGAACAAGCGTAAATAATGAACTGTTGAAATGTGAACATGAGGCTAACATTTATTATGAATATATGTATGAGTCTATTGGCTTTAATTTCCTTTTTAGAATTCTTTCATTTTAAAATGAATAAAAGAAATTAACAATTTTTCAAATAAAATTTTGGTCTTGTCTTTCTTTGTTAAATGCATTTGTGGAGTTAACAGCAGGATTCCTTTTGTTCATCTGTTTCACGCTTGTTATTGCCTCTTTTTATTCACTTTTTGTATGCATCGCACACTATGGGGATGCATATAAGGTTAGAGTCTAAATGTTTGTTGATGAAGACAGGGCTCATGATGGTAAAGTAAGTGGAATCAGGAGAAGACTTGAAACAGAATGAATCCTTTTATATAGGTTAAAGATAAGTTATGTTTGCTTCTGACTAGCTTGCCATTTATGTGTTTTATATGTATTATTTGATTCTACTTAAGGACATTTTATTAACTAGAGTAAGGGAATTCAAAAGGATAACTGATAACTGCCAATTGTATCTAAAATCTACAATCTCAAAAGATCTTTTGCAGCAAACGACTTCCAATACTCAACTTACATAACATCTTAAAGAAACATTCCACAACAGTGACTAAGTGATGCTCATAGACGAAGGTACTTTAGTTGTGCTTCATCAGAAAGAAGGAATGAAAGTCATAAAAGTAAAGGAACATGAAGAGAAGGAATTTCTAAAGGTGATAATTTATGACCCTTCCATAAAAAATTTCATATATATCTTTAAAAAAAATACATTTCACAATATTAAAAGAATAATGATTTTTTTAAGAAGAAATATGAAGCAATTCCATGTATTTGTGGCTTCTTTAAGGTAAGAACGCATTTGTAGAAATTGCTGCCTCAGTGTAGATTTAAAGGACGCCTGTTTATGTCAATATCCGAGAGACACAAATGAAGAAGGTTCTGTTTTGGCCTCAATAGCCTTTTTCATTTGTCTCGCTCGCAATGGCGTCGTGTAGGTCACGTAAGCAGTTGTAGCATCACTGAAATGCAAGACCATTGACAAAACAAGAATTAAAATCCAATTCATGCTGAAACATGCTAAAAAGTGTAAAAGAAATTATGTCAGTAAAATTGAAATTTATCGATTTTACTTTTGCATGCTTCTCGTTTGCCTCCTATAGTCTCTAATGTATTCTGATAAAGGTAAACCAAAAAAAAAACGACAAAAATGTTGAAAAGAAAAAATAAAATTCCACTTCATTTTCCATCTCTTCCTTTAATTGACCGCAAACGCGCGTGTTTATAGCATCAGCCACAAATAGATTTTAACAATCCACTCAAAATGCCATCAATTTAAATTTTCTCCAAATCAGATTTTCAATTTTCAATTTTCCATTGAAATTCCGGTGTAGCAACGAAATGAGAAAAAGATATAGAGTGTGAGGTGAATAGCAATAATGGACAACAGACTGAGATGAGGTCAATATAGATGATTGAATTAGTGAACGCAAATTTATCAATTAAACTGAATATTCAAAATAAATCACGAAAATCAGGGGTGTGATATGCGTCACATTATGATCAGATGTAGTCTTTGGGGATCCAGACAGGATTCGTTGGTCATACATATCAACTGTGATCCATGGCCTCTTTTAGTTGGCGTCTGATTGGCTTTATAACTTTAAGCCGGCTGTTTCTTTGCCAATTGCCAAAACTAAAGGTTACATTGTTTCTATGAGCAGCTTCTTTGCAAGAGCACCAGCCCTTTATTCCGACAAAATATCTCGCTATCTGTCTCTTTCAAATCAAACGCTCTTCTGTTCATAGAATCATATTGTGGTTTGATTAATTTACACTCCATCAACTATAGTCCTATTGCGATAAAGTTAAGCTCTTTGTTAATACCATTGAATGACTGAATGAGAAAACATTATCGTGAATAAAATCAATCATAATGAAAATGACATGCATATATACACATTAAGGATATAAATATTGAGACGGTATAGCTGAAAGTCGTCAATTTCGAAATAAAACTGACAGCGTAGAAGAGGAAAATTGAGATGAGAACATTTAAGCTTTTTTGAGTGGTAATAAATGTTGGAATGTCAAAGTGAATGATAAGTTATTCATCTCGCTACGTGACAAGGAAATTATTCATTTACGGATCCGATTCTCAAATTATGTGATTTGAAAATGAAATTTAAGGAAAACCCCAATTTAAAAAGGTGTAGACAGGGATTTTTTTTAACGAAGAAATTAGGGAAAATTGAAAAGTTCAAAGATGTTTCGAATGGCACAGATTTGAGTACTGTCACCATGGTAACGTGGTAACGATGCAGCAGTATATTTAGGACCAAATAGGAGAAAGTGGTAGAAAAGTGCCAAAGTTCTCAGTATATTGTCGCATTGTTGTAAATGTCAGTCAAGTAGTAAATTTGGATGTTTCCACTTGATTCTAAGTATTCTGTCACATCGTTGCACGTGGCAGTCAAATTGCAAATTTGGTTGTTCCCACTTGGTTGTTAGTATACTGCCACTTAGTTCTTGGCATGCTGCCGCATCGTAGCCGTAGTGACAAGCATTTCAACTATGTGTCGATACGGCATCAAGTATTTCATTTAATAAACAAATTAAGTACCTAAATTAATGTTCAACCAAAAAATTTCATTCATTATTGTCAAGTATATCAATAGATGACTTCCTTGACAACATGAGCAACAATCGCCGTCAAAACATTAACATTTCATTTTCTTTGCTTTTTTCATTCATTCTTTTTACAACATTATTACCTTAACAAAAATTTCCAAGCATATCAAATGAACTTCACATTGAACTTGTTTGAATCTTTCTCGCGTTTCTTTTTCTTAACTTTGCCGACAGCCTGACAAGCTGATGATGGCAACAAAAAGAAATTAAGATGTGAAACCAGAAAAAAATTTGGTGAGAAAAAAAAAATGAAAGCAAAAAAGAGTAAAACATCACATCAAAATCACAGCACATAGCGGGAGAAGCCAGGCGATGAAACGAAAAGAATTTTTTACATAATTTTGATATTTAACACCCAGTCACGTACACGATCGCATTTAAAAACTTTTTTCTTTGCAGCTTCTACTTTTTGGAAGTTCATAAAAAAAGGGAAAGGAAATTTTTTTTTCGGCAGCAAGTGAGAAAGAGCCATTTAGGAATGATTTTTCTGTTGCTGGTAGCTATTATTGAAGATGATGATGCTAACCTTTCTGGAATGTTAACAAAAGCCAACAGGGATTCTCCTTAAATGAAGGAAAAAAAGATCTTTTAAATGCTATTGGCTATATTTTATTGTGAACATGAAACGCATTCTAGATTTTACCTTAAAGTGGACTTTTGGGCATCAGAAAGTATAGCATCATCTACTTGTCTCGAACACAGAAGGATCATGCTCATTAGGATGTTTACAAAATCGAGCATGTTCAAATGTATTGATTGTGATTACTTTTTTTGTAGTGCCAAAAGAGCACGAGAACGGCCAAAGTATTCATGGAAGAAGGCTGCTGATGGAGTATAGCACTTGGTATTGGTAATTGGCAAATGGGCAGCCAGCGATAGAGTCAATTTTACCATGTCAACTGATATTCATAAGCATGTTCATTTAGATGAGTACGCTCATTGTCTGTTAGGGTGAACCTTTATATTTCAATCATGTCCATCTCAATGAGTAAGAGCAATTGCATTGTATGAACCAGTAATTCGTGTATACTTCCAAGAACTGAATAACAATTTAAAACTGATTTTCATAAAAATCGATACAGTCTATACTTCAATTTAATACCAGACAGAACATTACTCAACTTAGACCATAAAAATTTAGCTATAAGTAATAGACATTAAACAATTTTTTTCTAATGAGGTCAAAAATATTGAAAAAATGAGACAAAAAAATTGTTAAAACTTTATGAGACTTTAAGAAAATTTTCATGCTGCCAACTCCTGCTGTTGTTAAATATTTTCTTTCTCATTTCTCGCCTCCTCCGAAAATCGATTTAAATTTTTCTTCATATTTCTTTCATTCTTACCCAATTTTTTTTAAATGCGAAAAGTTTTTTTTTCTGTTCATTTTTCTAAAAAAATAATAATATGAAAAAATATAATAATATAGGAATAAAATCGTTTTGCAATAAATAAAAAATTGGCAAATACAGCAAAGTTTGTGACAAAAAAAAACAGTACTATGATGCAATAGCGACAAAAAAAAACGTAAAAAATGAGATTGAACAGAAAAAGGAACGTGGCGGCAATGACAAAAAAAAGTTTTCACTTCAATTTTCGTGAACAGTGTGTGTTCTAAATTTTGGATGTATTTCTTTTTCAGGAATAACAGCATAGGGAATTGTTTTATTGCATAAAAAGCAGAACAACGTTTAATGAGCACATTAGTATGAGCGCATTTTGAAAGCACTTAATGGTCAATGAATCTACTCTCAAATTCAAGAATCTTTCATTGAGTTTCATCATTTTTTAGGTACAACTACATCTATGTATTGTCTTTCGTGGACATTTTATCTAAGCACATCCAGGAGAGTGTCTGTATAGAAATAGCATGATATTTGGTATCGGCAATTGGCAGATGGAAGCCAACGATAGAATCAGCTTTAGAAGACGTCCAAAAAAGGTCGTGAATCGCAATTTATCCCAACGACTAGCGAAATAAGTAAGTAGTAAGCTAGAGTTGGATATGGAACAATGGAATTCTTGAAAATTCTTTTTAAAATCTCTCATAAACCGCATCTTTTCTATATGTAATAAGTGAATGACTTCAAACGGTTTACTTACATACTTACTTACTTCGCTGGCAGTACAGATCAATTGCGATTCATGACATCCCTCAGATGTCGTGTGATCCTGGCTCCGACTTGCCAATTTCCAATACCAAGTACAATGCTGTCTCTATCAACAGCATTCTTCCATGAGCTCTTTATCCATCCACGTGTTAACGGTTTACATAAAGTGAATTGTAAAGTAAAAACCTAAGCTTCGTATTTTATAAATGATCCCATCCCTAAAATTAAAGTGTCAAATTAAATAACCTTTTATAAGAATCAAGTTATCAAATAAAAGAAAAGCTTTAAAATACAATCGTAAGAAGTTAAAATACAATTTGGATTTATTTTTTTCTTCTTCAAATTGCTTTATTGTATTATGGCACTTTCGAGAGATATTTATTGACAATTTATTGCTCACATTAGAAAATTCTCACATTTTTCATACAAAAACTCATAAAACTTCAATCAAAAAGACATTAAATTACTCCTCCCACGTCATCTAGTCGAAAAGAAATTATTGGAATTTTTTTTCCTGTTTCTCTCTATACAATTGGAGGATTTCTACACTCTGAACTCAATTTAACGACCAGCTGGAAATCATTTATGATGGATTTAGCTAAAAAATTTCTTTTTTATTTTTTACTTTCATAATAAAAAAGTTTAGCCATAAAATTTCTCTCTTTGAAAACACAATTTTCTTTCAAACTGCATACATATGAAGATGACAAAAAGTTTTAAGATGAAAATTATAAGATTTTCTTTCTTTTATTCTGATATATATCTTTTCGGGGGTGAGAAACAGTTGGAATAAAGGTAGAAAAATGTTAGAGTCAAAGAAGGACTTGAAAGTTATTACTGTTAGAAATTTTCTAACTTTTATTATGATTTATAGGGGAGTTGTAATAGAAATTTAAGATATGACTAATCTTATATCAATTTTTTTTTTAGTTTTTTCTAGAGCTCGAAGTCGACATGCTTAAAGACGATTCCAAGTCGACTCGAGAAAATCAATTCAACTCGAGTAGACTGAAATCGACTTCGAGCTCGGATTTTTTCGAGTTTATATTCTCAAACATATAAAAATCCGAGGGATATAAATGAAGAATCCGATACGTCGGGGTCACCATGTAGCGACCGGGGCTCTGCTCTGACGGATAGGTTGATAGTGAAATAAATCAAATGAGAGCTCCTGTATTCGTAAAACAAATGAAAAAGTAAATGACGTCACAGAGCTCGAGATGCGTCTATCGACTGTAAACGTCAATATTTACAAGCCAATGCTTGAAACTTTCCTATTGTCACAATGCAGGTGTCAGTAAAACGCTGTTATACGTCATTTTTGTAGCGCAAACTAACGGCGACATATCTACGGCATAATGACGCTACAGCCGTATCTAATTGACAGTCATATTGCTTCCGTTTGGTGTTAATAAAAGATCATCAACTGAGGCTTAAAAACCTCGTGGTTAAGTCTTCTTCATTTGTGTCGCACGGAATTGTTATTATTATATTTTTATTTGAAAATCTTAAAAGCAATTAATCGAATCACCGCATTTTATGCATTTTAAATATCATGGTTTTCAGGAACAACATGTAAAACAACTTTCTGCATAAACAAGTATAAATTCTCTTTTATATTCTTAAATTACATCACAGTCATGATACATACATATTAATATAACAGCGGGCAGTCATGTCCATCAACCACTGTTCATAAATTTTCAATCGATTTATGATCTCATTACCAAAAAAAAAGTGAGTACTTAAAATAATCACACAGTCAGTTAGCGGTACGGCTTAAAAAAAAAATCCCATTCATGAACATAAACATCGAGAAAAAAAAATTCAAAATCATCACGCTACCATTAATTTGGCGATGGACGAATAACATCTTCATTAAAAGCCTCTGCCTACCGTAAAGAAATTTTTATTAATAAAGAAAAATATTTCATGTTATATTCATAAATGCTTTTAAAAGAAGGGCTTTGCTTTATAGTCTATAATGCATCTTCTGAGAAGTAAATATCATAAATATGAAATTTCAATTAGGGCTGGAACTACATGACTGTTTTACGACACTCTACATCCGCATGATTACCTTGATCTGCTATTTTTTGTATCCCACTTGTTCATCTTTTTTGTACTCTTTTTAAATTTAAATTTATAAATTTAGTTCCGAGCAGCACATCTCTGACATTAACCGGAAAGTCCTCAATCAAAAGGATGGCTGGATAGGTTACATGCTTTGAAAGCGAAACACTAGAGAAAGTGTCGTAAATGGGATGGACTCTTGTTTAACCGCGCTTGAATGGAATCCATAAGGAAGAATACGCCCTGGTGCTCCAAAAGCAATTTGGCGTAGAACAGTAACGCGGTAATGTCAATTAGATGTCAAAATAGAGTATATGTACAAGCTTTGTGATATGGCCAGTAACAGAGTCAGATGGAAGAAATTTAGCTGAGTTTGTGTCATTTGTGTCACTCAGGTTCGTGTCAATTGAGCACCACTCTATCATCGTGTTAACGATAAGGCGCAAAGCTGCTCTAACGACGGATTTCCATCAATTTATGCAGCCAAAAATGCAGTTCATAGTAATGTGCAGCTCGGGAGTAGAACTGAATTATTCTGAGATTTTTAAAGCAGAGTAAAATTTAACAAAACTGTCTTGAGAATTGGAAGATAAAATAATGCAATAGAATACATAAAAAAGAATCCCTCGACGGAATTATGATTCTTTTAAAGTTAAGCAACAACAAAAAAGAAGTATTTCAATGTCTTCAATTCTCAGAATGATGATGAAAAATCAACAACTCATAACTGCACAACAGAAAACATAAAAAAATCTTATCATAAAAACGACTTGTTCATGAAAATTGCTGAATATGCTAATCAACAAGATTTTTTTCCCCATTGTTTTTATTGTCTAATAAAATGAGCCTCTCGTGATGCTTAAATTTCATCGCAACTCATAATTCTTAATCTCGAATGCACCAATTTTTATATCTACACGAAATTTAGTGTACATGAGGAGATATGTCAGTGATCTCTATATTATCATCATCGTTATTATTATCATAAGGCGTATTGTGTGACACATTGTCGTAAAATTGAGTTGAATTATTATGACGAAGTCGAAGATTTACAGCGCAAATGCTTTTACGACTCTTTTCAATATCAGATCAATTTCATTCAGGAATTCATATTGACATATAGGTACGATCGAGTTTCCGTATTGTAATAATTATTGACAGAATGTTACAGAATGCCATTATGTTCCGATCAATAAAAATCAAAAATTAATTTACATATGTGTCATAAAATATTAATCTTAATCCATGAAAAAGTCACAAAACATAAATTGATGACAACTTTCATTATAAGTCGCTTTAATATCTTATTAATTTCAATTTATACATCCAAAACTAAAACTTAATTTTTTTTAATCGCTTGTCGAATTGAAATAAGCATATGAGAATTAAGAATGCATACAGTTATGGTCTTGTTTCTCTTAAAATGATCATCATATCATTAATTTTCTATCCGACAAAATTTATCGTGTTCAAAACACGTAGAGACGAAAATAAAGAAAGACAAAAGAGATTTATCGATCAATGAATGCGTGAACACGAGACAAGTATTAACTGCATTCTGAAATTGATGATTATTCTTAATGCATACATAATATTATCAAGTAAATTCAGTTTTTGGAACTAGATAGGTATTTTGTTAAAATTATCAGTCGATTCGAGATTATAATCTAGACCCTTAAAATGATCATCATGGGAATTTTGCTATCCGGTAATTAATTTATCGTAATTAAAACACATAGGTCTGGACGATTTTAATATAATTTTATTAAATTTTATATATTAAAAATGAAAGGTAATTATATAAAATATTAATATGTCGTAGAATGGTTAGACAATCTGAAATTTATCGATCAATGAATGCGTGAACACAAGACAAGTATTAACTGCACTGCAAATTAGAGCCAGTAGCTGATTGATAACATCGTTAGTCAAATAAGGTAAATTTTTTGGAACTCACTTAGATATCTGGTAAAAATTATCAGTCGATTTAGATTATTTCCTAGACGGCTTGAAATCTGGGAATTTTTGCAAAAGTAAAACAAAATAGAACCAGCTAAATCAGGCACACATCAATTTTGAGGTCTTATCAAAAACAGAGTGGACATTCTATCATAAAAAACCTAAAGTTACATTACCTATTAATTTTTAAGAACGTCCAGAAGAATGCGCATAGGTCTGGTACCATGGTAAAGACCTTTTCGTTTGAGTTATTAACCAGACCACTTTGCCAAATTTAATACGATTTTTACAATTTATCAGTACTAAAATATTAAATTTTAATATAAATTTTAATACGGGATATGACAAATCAAGAAGTGAAGCAAATTAAAGCCAGTAAACTGATTTGAATAGTTAAAGACCGTTTCCGTTACATAAGTGATTCTTTTGGATCCAATTCTGTCAAATTTACACACCCAGAGAGGCACAAGACAGCTAAATCTATTTTCGCTGTAATTATTAAAGTACTAAAAATTGACAGTAAATGTGACGACAGAGCACCTTTGCGTCTTATCATAAACAACGGCCGACTTGTCTATCCAATCAACTGCATAAATCTGCATTACTCAGAAAATGTATGTGTTGCTTTTAAAAACAACATTTATTTATTTTACAAAATGTCAAAAAAAAAGTTTGTTAACAAGAACAGTAGAACCAATCTTAACATAGTTTATTAATGATATTATAATATTAACACTTTGAAAAATACATAAATTAGTGAACTAAATGGAATGTTTCTACTAAATAAAAAGAAGACTTAATACCCAATGAAGAAGTTCTCCCAAAATGTTTTAAAAATTCCATTCAATCGATGTGACTCATAAATTTCAATGTCCACGAGTGCTCTCTATTCTTGAACGAATAGGAATAAAAATCATGTAGAAATAGAAATGTTTGTGCTTTGGTGTTTGATGTCTTGTTTTATATTCATAAAAAAATTTTATAAACAGAATCAAAAAGACAAAAAAAAATAACAAGCAAACAAGCTTTCTCATCTGACTTATGGTGAGGTAAGATTAATGAATGTGATTTGGTGACATGAAGAGAAAATAGAGCATAAAACGAGACTGTCTTGATCCAGTGGGAAATATAGAAACGAAGATGAAAAAATTACTCGAATTTTTTTATGCATTTTTAAAAAAACAGTATTGATTAGGAAGAGGAATGCTATATTAAGTACTGAATTATAGTTTTTAACGCATTTGCAGTTTGGTTAGTTCTAACATATTCCACTTGCTCTACGAACACCCTTTCAGACAATCCACATACTCACCCAAATGAGCGTGCAAATGAGTATACTCAATCAATCCGATTGAGCATGTCCAATCTCGTATACATACTCATGAGCATGATAACCAATAGCTCCTTGTCTGTCCATGAACAGTTGAATCATATGTGATTGTAATTCACATCGACAAAAAATTAAATAATAAGATTCTCGGTATTGAGCTTATAGTGCAATTTCCCTTATACTTCTTCAAAGAAGTAGCTCAAACATACTTATTAAAATGCAAAGTCAACAACATTGCAAATGTAATCTATTAATTTCCATTGAAATTTCCATTTTTTGCATGATTTTTGTCTCTTACTATTTTCTATGAAGAACTAAATAATAAGCTTCAAATCACATCATGTAACATTGCTTGTTACTTTTATGTATATTTTCAATCACTTTTATTCCTTTCAACGCAATAAGATTAAATAAACAAGAAAAGTAACGAGCATAGAGTAAGACAGAGACACAAAACGAGAGTGAATGAGATAAAATAAGAAGATAATTGATGACAGCTAACCAACAGCTCATTAACAACTTGTTAGAGGCAATTAAAACTCATCCGAGCGATAATTAATTCCCTTGAAAATACTGTGACGACGACAACACGATGTTGACGTTGTTTTTTTTCCCTCAAAAGTCTACATTTTTTTTCTCCATTTTTTTGTTTAAATTTTTTTCTTCTTTCTTTGACTTGCTTTCTCCTGTGGTGTGTTCTGTTTTATCTTCTATTTTTAATGCACATCACGATTACCTCATACACATTTTAATGATGAATAATTTTTTTTTCCTCAAGTTCTTATTGAATATCATTTTGTGTGCAAGTCATGTCATCGCAAAGTGTAAAATGTAAAATAAACATTTATGTAAAATGCAAATCTTAATAATTCTTGTCCTTAATGTTGTCTAAATCCCCGAGCAATTCAAATGAAGAAGGTTCCTCTATAGAGCTATTGAGGCATTAGTATAGCTCGGGGTATTTTGCAACAGAAGATAAAATTAAACAATTTATGGATCATGTCTAGTTTAACTTTGTTTCTCTTAATGGCTTAATATCCATAACTATCCATAAAAGGTATATTTCATGTAATAATATCACAAGTTGGTAATTCGATCCGAAATCCGGCAATAAGCAAGCTTGATTCTTACATGATGTGAGATTTAAACCAAATCTATTATAAAGTCAGAGTCATGTCGGTCTGGGGTCAGATATTTGATAGTTTAAACAACAGTGCAAGCTTTAGGCGCCATCTGAAGAAGGCAGTCGATCACAAATGATCTGAACGGCCAGAGAAGTAAATTATTACTATTCGGATAGACTACGATTATGGTAATAAATAATGTGTTAAGATTACTTGTCCAAGAGTTCATTTTGAGTCAATAAACGCAATAGAAATGATTTTCGGATTTTCATATCATTGATTACATAAATCCGTCACCTCAATATTAAGCATAATATGAGAAGCTGAGTAATTTTCACATAAATATGAGGAAGAAAAAAAAAAGATTGAGTATAAAGGCAAAAAGAGACCCATTAATCATAAATTAGTAAATCTTCATACACAATTCACAAAATTTAAGACTACGATATGCGCCCTTCTGAAATGTAATTTAATGTAATTTATATTATATTATCTGCTGAATTCGTGTATATACAAACATTTTCAGCGATATTATGTTGAGCCATTAATGCCAATCATGTACAGCATTCATACACACACAAATATTTCAGTGCCTACATTAAATTTTCACAAAACATACTGATAAATTAGCAATTTCAGTACAAATGACAAAATAGAAACATTTGCTTAATATGCTGATTGCATAAATTCCAAACATAGTTTTAAATTCAATTAACACACAACAAGTTTGAAATAGCGGAGATGTAATAAATTCTGTGACAAATTATATTATACGAAATTCTGATGATGCGTTTGTGCTCATCATTGAATTAGATATGAGAAAATGAAAAATACTTAAATTATCTTGCAAAACGCGACAAACATTTAGTGCATCATTCTGCAATTCTTCACATAATTAGGTCTAATTTTTGATGACAAAATCATGACCTACATATACTCATATCCACTCCATTTTTGACAAAATAATTCAATTCAACCCAAAAAAAATTCCCTCCCCCTGGAAATAATCTTTAAATAAATGACTTAACTTTTACATTTGAAAAACAAAGCCCACACATACTTGTGATATAAAAGGTATGAAAGCAGCATGAGGCCCACGATACGGCCTCGCCTGATGTCTTTAATAAAAAAGTGAGCATTTCGCGAGAATAATATGTGCCGCGGGAGAACATTATAGCATAGATAAAGTGCTTTACTTTACTTACTTATTTTGCATTCAGGCAGGAAAATGATGTAGGAAAAGACACATGTGGTGGTGTTTTTAATAAAAACGTGGCTGAAAAAGAGAAATTTTCAGAAGACCTGAATTGACATAAAGACACGAGTATCAAGGTAGAATAGAAATCAAGGTATGGCGAATGAAAATTGGAACTTAATCAAGTTTAAACCAAAATCGACCTAACAATGTTGTGCAAAATTTCAGCCACAAAATCACCATTAGTCTCCCCCATTTTGACAAAAAGAACAAAAAGTATTGTGAATTTTTATATCATCATTATGTTGAGATATACACACAAATGGATGGAAAACCTTTATACATCACATTATGATCGCATTATATATAATAATACAATGTGATTTTCGACAAAAATAGGCTCTTTCCTCTTATGTTGGCTTTTGTCACATTTATTTTATCACTTTTACAATATTATTATACCGCGTGCAAGCCATTTCAGTGGTGTTGTATACACATCCTCATACATAGGTAGACGATATCAATGCATTGTAATATGAGAGAGTGTATGACAAAAAGGCACAGGAAAGTTATGATTATTTGAAATGGAATTCTGAAATAAAAATGGCATTGAATATGTTGAGATAGAAACAAACAAAAAACGATTTATTTTTATGAGCTTTTGAGGATACATATGTATCTATGGTGGATATGATTGTAATGAATGAGTGAGTGGGTCAATAAGATAAATTGAATGGAGCAATAAAAAAAATTCTCTTTAATGGCAGCTTTTTGATTTTTATTCAATTTTTTAAGTACACAAAATACACATTGGAAATTCGTAGAAGCATCTTTAAGCTCATCCTCAGAGGTAAAATACTGTAATTAAATATTCACAATTATATCAGCCTACTCTCAGTAAAATATTTACTTAAAATTAATAATGCATTCAGGGGTAAAGCCAACAAATTCTTTGAAATTTTGAATTTTGTACCCCCTACTTCAGTAGAGGGCAACATGTGTGCCGCGGCACTTTTCGGTTTCGGTCGAGGTCGAACTACAAGCAGCCCTCGAAGTTGACTCTAATATTTTATGGAGTTGAGTCGACTTGAATTGACTTTTTCATGTAAAATCCAAGTCGACTTCAAGCTTTGCCAAAAAGGTACACCGCGAAAAACAAAAACTTGCCCACCACTGCCCCACCCCCTAGCTCCATCCCTGAAGGCATTCATTTTGGTACAAAAATCACATCAAAACTCAATATCACGACAAAACTTTCGAGACGTTGTTCGATCGATAATAATTAATTATGAATACAAAATTATTCCATCTTGTGCTGTATGCTGAATGAAGGAAAAATTTAATGCTTCAACGATAAAAAAAATCTGCTCGATATTTTATCAATTATTAAATTTTTATACCATAGGTTGTGAATATTTTTCTAAGAAAATCTTACGTAAACTTTAGTAGATTTTTCTCAGGCATTAATTGGTGATGAGAAGTTTTTGGTCCGTGATTGAAACGAAATAATCACAAGGAAATTTCACAACTGAATGAATAATTTAAAGGAAAATTTTTTCCTTAAAAGCAACATAATAGATGAGAATTTTTATCGCTAATACAACATTGATTTTTTTCTTTCTTTTTACTCAAAGTTTCTACTCAAATCACTACAGACAAATGCCACATTTGTAGTAAAATTAATGAAAAAAATTTGTGAACAAAATCCTTAACATAGACAGATAAAAACAGCAATGTCATGAATGATTTTCCACAAGCACATCAGGGCTTCATGGTTTTGTGGATGACGATGAACAAAATGTGGGGTGATGGTGAGAAAAAATCCATTGTTAAACATGACGTTGTACCATCAAACTCAATATTTAATATAGGTTAACATTGTTCACTCTAATCTCTTTCCCGTGATATACATTTTAAGCTCTCTTTGTGTTCTCGTTGAGCTTAACATTAACATTAGGGAGAAAAAAATATGGTAAGATAGGAAAATGAAGGACGTAAGATATTATTTGATCAAAGATTCTTATAAATATAAAACTTTAAAAATAAAATAGAGAAAAATTTATATTTCTGTGGATTAAAATCTACCTTTAAGGTAAGGAACATTCGTTTTTATTATTAAGAAAAATGTTGGTCTTGAATTCTTTGAAATGAGAAGCCAATAAGATCAGGCTATGAGTAAATAAGAACAAAATAAATTTCCTCATGACCGCTGCAACAGAGAGGTCAAGGAAACTTGTCAGATCGCATTTAGCTATTGAAAATGAGAAATTTGAAGTGGTCAATAACCTTGTCTACCTGGGATACATTATTAGAATTAACTGACATTTCACTGGAGATCTTGCAGAATATTGACAGTTTAGCGAGCACATTATTCAACTATGCATCTACTAAGCACAGGAGAATTTTAAGACATACCGAATCAACCATGTACACTTATCCGTCCGGTTGCATTATTACTTTACCAGACGAAAATTTATTTGGTATTTTTGAGGAGAGGATCCTTAGATTCATTTTTGGATCCAAAGAGAAAGTTCAGTAAATGTGTAGGAATAACGTAGAATTATATCCGTTTTTATAGAGTAATTGATATCAATAGACAAGTCAAAGTGAACAAACTGGGCTGGACTGAGTATGTTACTACAAGTTTAGAAAAGCTCCGTTGAATAAGGTTTTTAAATCTGACTTGGTGTTAGAAATTGACATTTGGTAAATTATACTATATTTACTGTAAAGTAAAATACCTATGTTAATAAAATGATCAGTGCACATTTTTAAGGTCTTTCTATTTCATAATTTAAGTTGCAAAACTCCTTACATAAATCACAACAAATTAGAAAACAAAAAACGTATTTCATAGTGCTTAAAAATTTCCACGAAAAAATAAAATAAAAAAAAGTGTAAGAAGCATGGTTTTAGATAATGTTGGTGGTAATATCAAATAAACTTCGGCTTGTGATAATATTATTCTCGTTCGCAGTATTTTCTTACATTTTCCTTTATTTGCTATTAGCATATTCACATCGTATCTTATGGCTTATCGTCATTTCTACAGGGTAGATTAAGGTAAATACGTGAATTTTTGCTAAGTAACGCTATCTTTAACATTTTTTTGTGCTTTTACGAAAAAATTTATCTATTCGCATGTTATGGTGGAAATGGATTAAAGAAGAAGCCATTCTTTTTTTCGGTTCTTAAAACAATATTTACATTAGAAAGAACATGGAAAGAGGTCAAATTTAAATCGATGATTCTTCGTTGTTTGATTTTTTTTATTTAATTCTTCTTAATGTGACTTAATGTATTAGATTGCTACCCGAGGGACATAAATGAAGAAGGCTCTGACAAGAAGCTCTTATGGCTTTGCTAAACCTGCTTTATTAACATGAAATTAAGCCACCTAATAATGCCAGCCGTATGGAAACACGAGGGACACCTCTGTTTGGTGTCCATACGGCTGACAACAATTGGAGGTAATGAGAGAATCCATACGACTGACATTGAACGGACGTGTCCTTGGTGTGATACCAAACGGAGGTGCCTCCGTGTATCCCTACGGCTGGCAATAATAATCGGATTCGTTTTGATGTTGCTAAAAGAGGTTTAGCGAAACCTTCTTAATTTGAGTTGCTCGGGCTAGTAAAGTAATCTGCCTACAACAGTAATTTCTTCCCAAGATCCTCAATAAATTGAGATAAATATTAAAAGATTTCTCATATCAACTTAAATATATATCTGATTAAGCAAAGCGGAATAAGCAAACGATCATAAATTTACCTTTAAAAACATACAATTTTTATTATTGCTTATTTTGTGCAAATTGAAATTAAACAATCTCGTATAAATTACTTAAAGCACGCGCAAATGATGCGAAAGGAAGAAAAAAAAGCAAAAAAGTTAAAATAAATTGATTTACTTTATGTTATTTAATTTCTTGCGTTCTTTCAGTTTTTGCCTTTTTTCATTCCTTTTATTTGAAGTCTCATAAATGTAATTTACGTTCTTTTATAACTTACGTGTGTGTATGTTGTGTTTATAATATGAATCATGCTGTGTGATATATTCCGAGATTTACGATTTTGAAATAAAAGAACATATTTTTATTATTTCTCAATTGTACCTTATGTGACTTTCTTTAGATCCATTCTTTTGCACTTTGAAGAAGGTGTGGATTCCAGGGACTTAATTTATTCCTATCGGTAATCTTACATATCAGATTAAAATATTCTTAAAGATCGCAAATAATTCAAAATTTTGTTAAATTAATAAATCTTAAAATATTATTATTAAATCACAAAATGCATATATTGATCAAGTATCCATCCCATGTCTTCAAGATCTTCCAAAGATCTAAGATACCAATTGGATTTTCTGTATATGGAAGTACAGAGAAAAAAGATTTAATGATGCTCCATGACATTTATGTGAACAAAATTTGCAAAACGTGATAAATTATGTTAGAAGTAAAATAATATTTTACATCGTCGTCTTAAAAAAGTACGTGAAAAGCGTTCTTAGGCGTAAACACATTTAAGAACATACCGCGTGCAATGCTCTTTTTTGACCTCAAATGTCGCATTACTTGCCTTCTGATCATTTGTCAAATGGAAACTAATGCTTGAAAATTACATATTACATTGAATTTTTCACGGAAGAAAATAATTTCCGATCCCAATAGGATTAAAATCAATTAGTTCAGCAATAGCGTCAGAAGTGAGGCTAATGAGCATTAACTCAGTCAAACTTAACCTCAAATTCACGAAAATAAATCTATCAGTTATTTTAAATGTAATTAAGCTTTTAAGTGACTTCTTTGAGTTTTAATCACAGCAACAAGACTACTCGTCACTCTCTGGAGCAACCTTGTGCCTATCAACATCTGAAAAAGACAAATTGGATTCAACCTTGGAGGAAATCAATACATAAAGTAGTGCAATATGAAAAGAAATTCTTTAGAAGTAGAACAATCTATAAGTAAAAAGAATGAATAGTCAGGCATCTCCTGCGACATAAAAATAAACATAAACTACTGACTTATTGATTCCCATTTGCTATTCTTTGTAGAAAATGAACTTATGTCTACATAGATGTCTATATTAAGATGTAATATAATAACTTTATTTCTTCTTACTTGTCTCCATATAAATCCAAAAAAATAACGTCTCTTGGTATATAAAACTGTACTGAGCCAAGAGGCAAATAAGGTGGACATAATGTCAATAAATATAAAAAGGAAGAGAAAAAAAAGAGAAAATAAACATCATCCCATTCCATTTCTTATGGATATTCTTTTTTATGTTATTTATATATACATACCGCCTGTGCGATTTAGTATGATAATACATTTTAGTCAAGAGTGTAGTACTCCAGAGTCACGAATAGAAAAAAATACAGAACGCAATGTGTAAAAGAGAAAGATGAGGAAAAAAAGTGTCAAAACAAGCTAATACATTTTAATAGACATTTTCTTTTTGCGTTTATTGGATTTTTACTGACTTAATGTCCTCTTTATTATCTCAAGATGAAGTCTCTTATTTTGGTGTTAAGTTGGGGTTTAAATAAGTTTGAATTGTCTTTTTGTCGGAGAATTTGATTCTTTGCTGAATTTTGATAAAGAATGATTAGGGTTGTTGGCATATGACAATCTTAAAATAGGATTTTCTTAACCACTTCCCTTACTTACTTTGCTGGTCATGAAGATCAATTGGGATTCATTCCTCCTATAGTTGTCGCCTGAAGTTGGCTTTATCGCTGGCTTCCACTTGCGAATTTCCAATGCCAAGTGCAGCACTATCTCTTTCAACAGCTTCCTTCCAAGAATTTCTTTGGTCGTCCGCGAGCTTTTTTAATATCCAGACGAGACTTTTAATCTTCCTTCCTCTTCAGTTGCAAACCCAGACAAATATGCCTCCTGGATGTTCCAAGATTTTCATAACGAATATCGCATATGTAGTTACAGAACATCATCACATAAGAGGTATATGTCGTGCTCGGATCCAACTAGGTATTAACAACACCGCCACGTCAGAGTATTAACGGAATAACGCGTAAATGCGTTACTTCCATCAATTTTCAGCAATTTTTTAACTTATTTCGCCTTACTTCTGCCAGTGCAGTGGTTTCACTTCTTGCTTATCAGGCATTAAAGAAAGTACAACAAAAAAGACAGAAAAAGAAGAAAGACTGTCCCAAGTTACTGTATAAATATTGAAAGCACAAAAATCACTACTCTGTGTTTGTGTGTCTTTGTCTTTATATTATATTATTTTCATTCTGTCTTTTGTATGATACAGACTTCGACATATATACAGCTCGACGGCTTCTTCTTTATACATAAATGAGCAAACAATAAAATAACGATAAACTTAATAAGATTCATGTCGTGATGTGCATATAAATCAGATCCTCATTGCCTTTCCTTTCTCCCCTCACACTCTTCAAACTGTTTGACTGCTTTTATCGTCCACATTTGAAACTTATTGGTGCTAGTATAAAGACTTAAAAAAATCTCTGTTTTTCTTATGAAAATCGCTCCTGTTTTGCATGATAATGCTTGAAAATCTCGATTGAGGCATTTTACAATTCTCTTTATTTTCTCCATCACGATTTACGATTTTGTGATTATTTTTGTTCTCCTGCTACTGATTTTTTTGTCGACTGATTTTTAAAGACGTTCATGAATTTTCTCGATTATGATAAATTTGTCAAATTTTAAACAAATGTTGGGGTGAAATCTACTACTTACGTACATCGCTGGCCGTACAGATCAATTGTGATCCATGGTCTGCCTCAGATGACGTTTAAAGCTGATTCTATCGCTGGCTTCCGTCTGCAAATTACCAAATGCAATATTGTCTCTTTCAATAAATTTAATCCAGAGTTCTTTCGTCTTCCACGAGGGGTAAAGTCAGATTTACTATTTTTGACTGAGGTATGAACCTCAATCGTCTTGACAGTTAAAATCATTCAAATCTCCAGCTTTCTTATATTATTCCAGGATGCCATTAAGCTATTTTAGCATCCGCTCGCAAAACTGAAATTCAGCTAAGGGAAATTCGCGTTTGCTTATCTCAACGTTATTTTACTTTCCTCGTTATACTCTATTTTATCTCTTCATTTTTTTGTCTGAATTTCTTGCTTATGGAACATTACTGAGTAAGATGGTGCTGATAGAACAATGAGTATTAAGGTAATTGAACGACATTTTATGAATAGACAAAAAGGAGGTTAATTTGAAATTTTCTTCAGGAAAATATCTTAAATTTTATACATACTTACAAAAGGGATACTTACATACTTCCAATGCAGAGATAAAAGTTCATGAATTTTTATTAAAGCTTTAAGTATTTTCACCAAATTTTTAGATTGAAAGTTCAACTTATTGTACACTTTAAAAAAATTCCTGAGCAGCACAATGTGGCTAACCACACTTTTTTCCTCAAAATTGGTCGAAATCAGTCGCCAAGGTGCCATCAGGTCAACTTCACGTCGTCCCGTTACATCGATGTACTGATGCTCTAGCGTGTACGATATGCCTTTCGAGACTTATGCTTAGTTATGGTTTTAAAGCATTAGATGTGCAATTGGATCTTTCTGATCATAAATCACAGCTAAATCTAGTATTTCAATCAGTATCTAGATACATACATGACAATACTCATCGACCCATGCCACACACCCACATAACACTTATGTAAAGGTTTTCCTTCGATAACAATTGTCAATCATCATGCAAATGAATTATTACAAACACAATATAGTGATAATAAAGAAGAAAAAGGAAGAAAGTTCATAAAAGGTTCTACAAATAATGATAAATTTAGATCAGTAGCATCGACATAAAAAGTGCTTATTTATTTGTAGAATCAAAGCCTTTTCTTGTTGTGATGATGTTCATATTGTATTGAATACATTACACACTTAATATTATGCGATAAAATATGAAATGAGTCAAAAGGAAGGAGATGAAAAAAAAAGAGATTGATGACGGTAAAATTTCCATCAACTCATCCCTTTACTTTCCACTCACGTCTTCAGATTTTATATTTATTTGCTCAATTTATGAAGAGCAAACGAGTTGATGCTTTTGTGGGGAAGTAAGATGAAATCTACTTATAATTTATCCCATTTTTCCGAATCGACATTTCTTTTCCATTTACTCTTTCAAATGGTTGATTGCTGTATCTGTATATATACACAACATCCCACACACACTCAATCGTTTATACAAACATATTTTTCATATAGTCATCAATGTATTCATGCCAATCTGATTAAAATGTAAATATTTTATTTACAATCAAAAAGGGGAAGAAAAATTTGTTGATAATGGAAAGGCCCATTTTTTTGCAATCGATTCAATACAGGAACAAATAAAAATTGGCGTAATGAATTATCGATTGGCAAATATGTCGGCAAAAGATTGAAAAAAGTCTTCTTTGGAGTTTTGTAATGTTGTGGGTTTTAAAGAGATTTTGTTCCTTGTAAGATGATATAAATTTGATTCCAAATCTAATTCATGATGGCTCTAAATTTCCTCTTGTTAGGTTTACAGTGGAAGATCAACTTCACCCTTATAGTGATGGATCCAATCCACTCCTTTGACGACATTAATGTTTGTAGTCTACAAATGGAAGTTGTGAGCCGCGTTTCAATGTCAAATCTCAAAACCAATGATAGCTGGATCAGAGTGCAATGATTAAGCTCCGAAGAACAAGACAACTATGTCACCGAGCCACTTCGACTCACTTTCAAATGTTGAAAGTACCTCACCAAAATTTGCTGACTATTCTAAATGAATTGATCCAGATTCCACCATGTGTAACTTCCTTTCATATACATTTTCATCATAAGCATGAATGATTTACAATACCAAGAATCTCAAATTAATTGATTGCTGCAATAAATTTAACCGTACAAATTTAGTAAGTATCAAATAATAAAGGAAGGTATTTCCTCTTACAGAATGAAAAATCGATACTAAAGTTCGACATTTTCAATATCGCACCCTCCTTTTTTTGATTACTTACTCACACACACTTTTGCTGTATAAAAATGCTTTTGATTCAAATGCAATTAGTTCCGTGATTTGTTGTTGCTGTCAATAGCTATTTAGATGGAAATTGTAGCAATTTGTTTTCTCTTGTGACATTATTGTTGTCGCCTGCCTGCCTGGCTTTTGTTCAAAGCTCTCTATTGTGTTATTTTTCTTCTGTTGTGTTACAATCTCAGACGCTTTAGAGAATGTTGTAATGTTGGGATTTTTGTAGACAAATTTGAAAAATATGTAGCAGTAGGTCTCAAATTGTGAGCCTTGGTACGCATTTATGAGTTTTCCTTGCCTACTTAGGTCTTAAATTATAATATTTTCAAGTATAGATCCAGAAATGACTCTTACTTAGTGACGGATTCAGTTTAAATCCTGCGTAACACTGACTTAGTGCGTGATTCAGCTTAAATCCGTCACCATGCCAGAGTCACCCAGGCTCGTTGTCGTATTTTGGATAGATTGTTCGACACGTGATATTCGGGATAGAATCCTAAGGCTAAATAAATCTCAAATATATTGAAAAAATTATTGCAACAAATTTCAGTAATGCAATTTTTTCACCTTTACATTTTTTTAACAAGGAAATAGAAGAAGTCTTATAAAAACTCTAAGTCAAAGTTTGAAGCACTAAAATTCTAAAGTGCCATTCTACCTGCCACTAACTTTCCGACATTCTCAAATGAATTTTTTACATGCAAATCTAAAAACGTAAATCCAAAAAGGAAATTTATTAACTGAATTGGAATGGCAATGCATAAGAAACTTATTAGAATAACTTTTGTCGTAAAATTTAAAGGAAATTGAAAATCAAATGAAAATTTTCAAGAAAAATAATAAAACAATCTAGAAAATTTGTTAAAGTAGTCTCAAAATCACTACAAGGGTGTCAGAAACGAAGAAATTTTTAGACTAAAAAGACAATAATGATAAAAGTTTTGACATTAACTACCTTGAAAGTTTTTCATGATGATCTACATGATTTTATAAAAATGCAAAAGAGTAGAAATGCAAATTGGAAAATGATTGAAAGTTTTTCATGTAGAATGAGAAATCAGAGCATGAACTCTCATACCAAACAACCGATAGGAGGAGTTAAGCAAGATTTTTCAATTTTTATCTATATTACTCACATCGTTTCGTGTTAAATGAATATAATGAAATTTATACTTGAATTTTATTAACTTGATGCTTCAACTAGTTGATTGCAGTTTTTGAACTATCAAAAATTGAGTTTTATGTGATACGATCTCAGCTGTGATGATGCAAACTAGGCATGAATTATATTTTATTTAAATTAATTTTGAGGATCATTTTTTAATGAAATTCTAAATTTTATAGGATTACTAAATATTCTAATCCCGAATATCACAAGTCGGTTAATCGATCAAACATTAGACACCAGGCAGGCGTGACTCTGCCATGGTGCGGGATTCGGTTAACATTTGGTCAGTGTCACACCGTTTATGGCCTAGTGAATGATGACCGAATATTGCTCCAAGTCAGTGGTGCTCCCGCTTTAGGTTAATTGGGTTTAAAACGAGAATCACGCTGACCTGTGGTCGAATTTTTCATCGGTTCCCATCAGACAAAGTGGACGCTTTTAGGTACCCTAGAGGTGTTTTTGTATCATGAAAGCATGACCTCAATTTGTACCTTGAAATTCAAACTTTTATCTTGGGACATTAATGCCAATTTGATGTTCTATTACTTACTTAAATTACTTCGATGGACGTACAGTTTTTCAATCTATTTGATGAGGGTTGGACTGGACCTAAACTTAAAAAAAATTCTATTAAGCTATAATAAAACAATTCTCAGAATCTCAACCTAAAAAGCAAAGCTCATAACAGAAGCTAACAGGTGAATGAATGACAGACAGGAGAAGTAATGATCTAAATTATATTAATAATTAACAAAATCAATACTTTTCTGGAGTAATTTTGATTTTACCACAATATCAATGGCAATGAAACAGCCACTCAGTAAAAAAAAGTAAAAATATCTACTGATATCAAACGAAGAGAAGAATTGTAAATATAAACTTTTACTTCTGATTACCTTATCACTTACATTTCAACCTCTGCTGAATTTTCCCTCTTTTCGCTTATTTCAATTTCCAATCTAATATTTAACACCTGCCAATTAGCTAAGCTTCGAAATGAAGAAGAGTAAAAAACTTTCTCTGTAAATTTCATCCAACAGCAACACCCAATTGATTCCATTGTACTTGGTTTGCTGATATTATTTCTCATGCTTCAACTCCTACCATTTATTTTTCTTATAGCTCCAAACTGAATCATCCATGTAATCAAATACAGTGAAACGAAAATGAACAGTATGTCTCGAGAATTTTAATTAGATCATTGCTTAATTAATGAAAAGAAGTTGGTCTAGCCGCAGGTAGAACATTTTTATCACAGTTTGCGATGGTGATGAGAATAGAAAAGCTGATTTTCATGTCAATTAGGTCATATTAATTACACTTTTACTAGAATGATGAGCCATTTTAAAATTATTGGATGTGGAAAAAATTGGCTAAATTCAAGTCATATTTAGTTTTGAAATTAACGTCGCAAAAAGGACCTAAATAGCCTTTAGATGTTTACTTACTTACATACTTCGCTGGTCGTACAGATCAAGTGTGATCCATGATTTCCTCAGTCGGATCCTGAAGGTGGCTCTATCGCTGGCTACCGCTTGCCAATTACCCATTCCAAGTGTGACACTAAAAAGTTATATTTAAATACCTTTTCCAATGGAGCATCCACAGGCCTTCTGATAACGTGTCCAGTCCACCTAAGTCTATTTACTTTAATGCGTCTTTAGGTGTTTATATCATTGAGATCCAGAGATCTAAACTCAGTAGATTTACATTTTATAATGGAATCAGAACCACCTCGATGGCATTACTGCCTACATCCTGCAAAAGATGACTGTGAGCTGCGTTTCCACTACATATGATTTGAAAAGGGACAAATAATAAAAATCTCCTCCGGAGTTTCGTACCCATGATCGCCGGGTCAGTGTTACATAAATTTAGAATCGAAATTCTGATCCATTCAGCTACCAAGCCTTTCTACTAGCTTCAATACATAGTCTAAACTTATCCCGGAAGGCACAAGAAGGAGAGTCGGTTCCAGTCCATCGTGTCCCTTCTGCAGACCATCTTGATTTGTGTCAAGCTAGCATTATTGGATTCTAAGTGTATAATGTATGTATGTATCTAGATAATGCCGATTGCTTGTTATATGTGTATTGACCTACTAAGTACCCATAAAAGAATCCTCCATAGACAATGGCTTAATGAAAAATGCAAAAATAATCAGCATCACAACAAAACTCATAGCTTTCTGCTCATAAAAATCATCACAACAAAATCAACGACTTTAATGCCAATAAAATTTCTTCTCGTAAATGGATTTCATTCCACATCCAAGAAACCCTCAAATACACTTAATGATAACATTAAACCTCAATAAACACAAATGTAAGTACCATTATACTCGAACAGAAAGCACTTCAATATCTGAATGAAGACAAAAGTTTCTAGATTCTTTTTATATTTTTTTGTGAATTGAATAGGAAGTATGACATAGTAAGTAAATCAGATCAAACATAACCATAAAATCAATAATTGTATGATTATTTACATTTAAATCTCTCATTTTTGTTACACACATGGTATGTTTAATTTTATTGGGTTTGACAATTTTACCACATTTATGGTCGCCTCATGGCTCATGTTAATGCAAAACTTTTTCTTTTTTTTTCCTTCTCTCTCGTCTTCTTTCCTTTAAATGCTTATTGCACTCTTGAATTGTTCATTCAAGACTCATTCTTTTTTGCAGTATGTGTATGTCTCTTTGTGTACGTAAGTATGCATGTATATTTGACAATTTTATTTAACGATACATATCTTGTTTCAGATAAAGGTCCCTCATGAAATGTACCTATTCATTCAGTTCATGAAGAGCATCAGATAAGAATAAAAAGAAGTAGCAGACGTTTATTTTATGTAGATTGTAAAAGGTTAAGGAAAGCAGCAAATATGAGCTCACATTCCTTCACATTCCAAATGTGTGTAATATTCAAACGTGATAAATAACGGTCAATTTATTTTTGAAAATTAACGGTCGGATGAAATTCAAATTGTTTGGTTTGTCCCAATCAGCACAAATTATTCATGAGACTCAAATGGCTACCATATCGCAGCCAATGTGGCAGGTACAATGACAATGACAGGTCAAATGACAATTTATGTGTTAACTGCCATAAAAATTGCCACTTAAATGACATGTGGCTACCATCTGACTGCCATGAAAAACTTGTGCTGATCGGAAAAGCTACCAATCCAACCGATAAGCCAGTATCTACTCATGCATAGACAAAGTGTCCAAATCAGCTGTCAAAATATGAAAAATTGTAACTCAACAGAAAAAAAGCAGCAACAACGTAAACAGTAATCATTTTGAGGGCTGTAAAGGGAGTAACAGAAAGAGATGTATATAGAGTAAAATGGTCAATAAATGAAATGATAAAATGAAACGTGACCTGAACATTTTACAGCCTTTTTCCACATGCACTAAAGGAAGACAGGGAGCATAGAAAAGAAAAGTCTTCAAGAGAAACGAAAGACGATGATCATGATACCAACGATTATGTATCTATAGACATGAAATTTGAGGAAAGAGTACGAAGGTAGAATGAATGAAAATGTAAAAGGCAGGTCAATTACCATTCAAAGAAAATTATTTTTTCATATACACAGTTGAGGTATGTGGGAGGAAGTTGAAGGAATGAGGAAAGAAATTCCTTTATCAGCAAATGAATGATACAATTTGAACTTCAATTCTTGTAGGGAAGCAAGTGAGGAATTAATACAATTACAGATGTGTATGTAGAGCATAATCCCTAATTAATTTTCCAAGAAGTAAGGTTGAGATTCAACGAAATTGGAACCAACAAAACATAATTCACAGACACCAAGACACAACATCATTTCTCGTACTTTCCTCAAAAGTCTGTGCCGAAAAAAAAAAATCTTTTTATATTCCGGGTGTAATTTTATAGCTCATTGACTGCAACCATTGAATCCACATGATTCCATATATCCGCAAGACATGTACATGGCATGTAAGCTTTAATACATTCATTGTAACGGCAGCTTCCTGCCTTGTATACAGTTAAATTGTCGTATTGCTTCCTCCTCTCTACCACCTTTCAATAAGAATGGAAGTGAAAAATGAAAGGAATGAGGGAAAAAAATGATCGATTTTGGTGGATTCATATATGTACGGTAGAGAAGAGAGAGAGCTTTAAACTGAATGAATAGAGTGAATGGCATAAGATGATGTGACACGAATGTGTGTATTCAATATTGATTTCGATATTGTTCAATGAGCTCTTTGCCTTACTCAGAATCCCTCTGAATTATTGAAAATATTTAATTCGCTTTTTCTTACCATATGACAATTGTTTCAACCATTTATGCATGAATAGACACACAAAAAATTCGAGAAATTTCAATGTGTGGATAGATACATAATATGTAAGAACAATAGACAGATAAAAATTTATTCGTCTCACAACTTTCCTCTATCATATCACGTTCACAATAAATCTCAGTCAAAAATTGAGAGATGATATATATTTCCAACACAATAACTGATAAAGTGATTCTATTCTACATATAAGAAGTGAAAGATATTCAAATTGAAAAATGGAATAAAATTTGATATTTCATTGCTATTCCTTGGGAGTTGTGGCTGTAAAAACTTTTTGGTACATATTTGAATTTTTGTGAAAATATTGAGTGTTCCTTCAAATTATCTGGAAATTTATTTAAACAAAAATATTGATAAAATGGTATGAATTGATGAGCTTTAATGCAGGGATGTAGTCAGGGGGTAAATTGAAATATTTTTGATTGGCTGAAATTTAAGGAAGATTTTGAAATTTTTCACGATAAACCCAAATCAAAGAATTTCTTCAATCAAAAAGGTAGGGAGGGTGTCTTCTTCCACTCCTGAAGGGGGTATTCAAACGGAAAAGGTCAAAACCCCAGAATGCCCTCTTTTCTGAATACGCTCGTGCTTTTATTCAGTCGCGGATATAACTCTGGAATTGTCATTGTCTCCATTAAAATTAGAAAGTCAATGAAATCTGGTTTTAAAGCTAGGAATAAATTAAAATAAACCAAATTTCACTTGAAAATAAGAAATCAATTTAAATTACCTTCATCAAATCATATGTCAGCTCTGATTAATTTTTCAGGTCTGTATATTAGCAACAAAAACTGTCTAAATCATCAAGAGATAAAAATGAAAAGGTTGAAACCAATTTTTAAAGGGAACAAATTAAAGTCTAGAAATCAACAAATTCAAAATAAATCAAACAATTTGAAACTTTAATAAAACATTAGATAGAAGGATAGATGGTCCGTAAATAAAGATCAGTATCAATTCATCTTTCCTTTTACTGGCCTTTAAGCTTTTCTTTATATCACATTTTCGATTTCCAATTCAACAATCCTCATGGAAGTTAAAGTAATGAAACCACAATAGAAGTCTACCACAAGTAAGAAATGTCGCATGACAATTCTGATGATAAGGCGCATGTAGCAATCAAATGACTTTCTAGCCAAAGGTCTTAGCTCATTTATTACGCAACGTTCTAAGTGGGAAACAGATGGGGGTAGGCGAGTGGCTACGGACGGGAGCTGGTGGTAAGTCATCTCCTGGCAGCATTATCTTCTACTCCAGTGGGGAGCAATCAATGTGCCCTGACACAAGTAGATGGTCCAAGTGGCCGATCCAGTAACTTCAGAGCCATTGCTGCTTTTTTACTGTATTAGACATCGCTCCTTTAAATATGTATATATCCAACGTTTTTTAAGGACAAAGAGAACCTTAAAATTCATCATTCGAAATCAAAATCACTCCACAAAACATTGATTTATATAAAAATATTAGAAGGCTGTTTGTCATCATCCCATATCATCTCTTAACTCATTCAATGAAAGATAGAAATGAAACAAAAAATGAAAGAATGAAATAAAAACTCCCTTTGCGATGTAAAAAATTCAATTTCAAACATCCGGTAAGTCCCTAAAGTTTTCCATTCTTGTCTTGATTGCTCAGCAGCTTAACCAAACTTCTTCTTTTCATTCCTATTTCTTACCAAAAATAAAACAAAAGAGGAAAAAAAAAATATTCCTTGCTGTCAGACAAATAACAAATATATAACCATGTCGTATATATGTGTAAATAGATGGAGAGAATGAGAGGGACATGAGTCTGTATAGTCTCAGATTTTTCTTTTGTTTTTCTTCTGTATTCATTTCTCATGAGAATTCACACAAAATTAATCGATTAGATTTTTTTTGTTCTTCCTTTCTTACTTTAGCTGATTGAAGACGAAAAAGCACATCAAATAGAAATTAGGAAGTTCCTTTTCGATTTCGTATTATTTACTGTCTGATGGATGGGATATACGGTGCTGTCAATGATAAGTAATCGCGATAGATTGTTTTTTCAATAAACTTGAAGTTTAATGTAGTTTACAGCTCAGTTAACTTAAAGAATTTAGTTTTTGTTTTGTGACATGTCCTTGGCAAGTTGTGGCTTAATTATGATGTCCTTATCCCTTACAGACAATGAGCATACTTGGATAGATTAAGATGCATGGCCTAACTAAGTTCTCGTCTGAAGCAGACTGCTTCATGAGTATTATTCAAGTAATGTAATCGAGCATCTATCCATGCTTAACTTTTATAAAATCAATGAACATACTCATCTAAATGAGCGTTCTCAGGAGTATATTCAATCAATATTATAGAGAATGCTCAATTTAGTAAACATATTCATGCTTCTTGACTGTTCGGATATAATTTATATTAGGAGCTTTAATATAGACGCATACGCTTAATGAGCATCTTACGATACCAATTAGGCATATGCTCAATGAACATTTTACGGTATCAATGAGCATGCTCACTAGATAACATAAAATTGGAAACTCATTGCTTGTATGTTAGAGTAGTATATTAGCAGGATACAACCGTTTAACATTTTCAGCAATCATTAATGTAGAATGAGCTTTAAAAATTCCATAGGCTTTAAATTATTAAATAGATTCACATTAAATTATATTACAAACTAATAAATTCCTGAAAAAATATTAAAAATCAATTTTTACCGCCTTTTGCATTAAATTGAGCATATGATATTTAATATTCATTTCCATTTTAATCGCCTTCAACCAAAACACAAAAAAAATAATGTTTGTTCATAAAAGTATGAAATCATGTAGGATTTCGAATATGTAATATTCAGCATACATGATTAGTAATTCACATCAATAAATCATTAATATAATTGCAATTGAAACTCCTCTTCTCTTCTGCTTGTTATACAGAGCTATAAATTGACATTAAATTAACTTCTTTTCCATCATAATCGAAACTACATGTAGGTTACATACATATATTGGAAAAAGGGAGGTAGAATGGAATGAAGAAGGAGAAAGACGGCGAGATTGATTATTGGTCAAATGATTTATCGACTTTTAAATAACTGAATTGCATGCTTTTTCGGCTTACGAGTTAGTAAGAGAATTGATGACCATTCGATGTTTCGGTATGTCAGTAATAAACAATAGAAGTCCATCAAAAAATGACCATAAGAAGCGAGAATTTTTAGCATAATTGCAATGATGATTTATTATCTTTTCAGTTCTTTTCATTTTCTTTTGGAATTTCAAACAATGCAAAGATGTATTTTTGATGCACATTTAGTGAGTATAGATGCATAGAGAGTAAATAGGCGTCGTGATGTCTGAGAATAAATTGAACATTTGGGTTGGTGCCAGACATTCTATGTTATAGACAGATTTGTGTTCTGACTAGACAATCAGTTAGCAAGAAGTGATTCCGAATAGTTTTAGTAACAGGAAATGCGCTTAATGCTGATTCAACTTGAATTTTCATACTCCGTGACATTTACCACAACGTTAAGTCACTGCGCATCATGTAAATCAACTGTCTGAGTTATACTCTGTTCATTTTTCAGAAGCCCCGCAAGACTTTCGTCTCGAAAAAAAAGTAAATCGTTCATAAAATTAATTTATTTTGGCAATATGTTAATGCTCATCGACATCCATTGCTCTCGTTTAAATTATGATTGTACATAAGCATGAGAATGCAAATAAATTTTCATAAAAAAAAAAAGCAATGCAATAAAGTAATGCGAATTAAATGAGGAAGAAACCAAGAGAATTATGATATAAATTTCTTTGAAAATATTTTTTCGCGTATTCCAAATTTTTATGTATCTCTGCATGCCATTCTTGGTATATCATTGGCAAAATATGTTAACACACAATAGCATTTATAATATTAATATGAATATTGTAGGGGGATGTGGATGTGATTTTAGAAATTTAGGAAATATTGGTGGGCTTTTTTAGACAGAGCTTGTCCACAGGGAGGGACTGGGGGTCAGAATATCGATTTTTCGCTTTACGTAATAAGTGAACGGCCCCACGGCACTTAAAACACTTTAATATTACTTTAACGTTGAATGACATCCTTAAATACTTAACCTAAATACCTGAAATTATTCATGACATTCTAAATTCAATTAACTCAAACAAGTTGCCTATCCTTTCAACTTTTTCCTGATTTCTCGCTCTCATATCTCTTTACACTCACTCCCATAATATATTATAACTCAATTTTTTTTTCTCCGCCAAAAAAAAATGATGTGCAGACGAAAGAGAGCATAAATCCGAGACAAGAGTTGAGGTAAATTGTTTCATGTTGCTTGCCTTTTTCCTGTTCATATCTCACTCCTTTTAAAATTCATATATGCTTGAAAAATATGTTCATATTTGTGTATATAAAACCTATAAATAATAATCTGTTTATATGCTCTGCCAACATCCCTTGAAGAGATTATCAATATAAGATTTTTTGAAGGATTTTCATCTTTTTTTTTACTTTACGTGAGATATGTTTGTTGAGTTAAAGGAAATCACATAAAGGTGTGTAAACCTCATTTCTTGATCTCACATCTCGTATAAATTGAATCATCATCATCATAATCTTCATGATATGAGAATGAAAGAAAGGAAAAAAGGGAAAAATTCTCTTACTGAGAATGAAAAAAATAGATTTTTAAATGTACTGTTATCAGATACTTGTGAGCTTTATCCTGCTGTTGACTTCATGTCTTATAAATTTAAAAATAGACTATGGCTTTCTATGAAATGATCTTTTTTGTAAAGTTGACATCCATGACCTCTTTTTAAGAATGTATGACTAATATTGACACTTTTAGGGCTTTATGTGCATCCTTTATGAGCATAGAAGTTTATATTTAGATTTATTTGGAAAATTGAACTTTGAATACCTTAACAAAGTTATTAGTTTCCATGAATCTCTCAAGAGATAGCAAAGTTATGGTTCATATGATCTGTATCAAAGTTATTGCAAATTTACAAGAATCAGAATACTCTACAATCGATAATTCCTGGATTTAATATAACTTACAAAATACCATCAGAATGTTTTGAATTCCAAACTACCAAAAGTTTCTACGATTTAGTATTTCTCGATTGATGTCTTCCTGACCAACTCTTCTCATCAAAACTTGATTGCATAGTGTTGCTTGGGAGAGACACAAGCTTTTTATAACGCACTGGTTGGAATTCACAATAGAAAAGGCGTCCTGGTGCTTCAAAAGCAATATGGTATAGTACGGTAATGAAGGAATGCCAATTAGATGTCAAAACTGAGAATTTGTACAAACTTTGTGATTCGGTCAGCAATAAAGTCAGATGGAAAGCTTTTGCAGTAACCTAGGCTGCAAGTCAAAGTATGTAAAATTTTCTAAAGGATCAACAGAGTTTTGTGTATCGTATAACGTACCGATTGACAGGACATGTTATTAGAAGACTGTTAAAGGTCCTTTTAAGGTCTTTAAGGACTTTGTGATGGTAGAAGATAACATGGGCGTCAAAGAACTCATGGAAAGAAGCGGTGAGACCAATCGGGAATTAGCTAACTAGTTTTAGGTGACATCTATTAGAGGTCAGATCATCGATCAGCAATTGTTTAAGTTTGACTCATAGCTCATTGTATCGATTATCCAAGGTAGGAAGAAAGTCAAGAACGTTTAGTTTGTTTCAAAATCTCATACCTGAATTTAAAAAATGCGCTCAACATTCCCTTACAAGTGTAGTGAGCTTTAGAAAATAAAAAATTTAACGTACATAATAATATGCTTGCAGAAAAAAAAAACTGGAACATATTCGAGTCGATATTAGAACAGAGAAGGAAAAAAGAACCACATGAGATTTCTACCGTTCACTTTTTCATTTTTTTTTTCAGTTCCAAAAAGGATTCCAACAGAGACTTTTATTTAAAAAATAATATCAAACAGAGAATCTCGGCAAATATTGATCGAAATAAAAAAGGCAAAAAAAAAATTGCAAGTTTCGTCACACAATAGAGCAATGATGGAAAAAAATAGGAAGAAATTTTTGCAAACGTATGATAAAATAACTGAGATTTGAAATAAAAAATATTTTTAGATTGTTTCGATTAGCCATATAATAACTTTTTTTGTGTGACCCGTTTTGTCAGCATTTATGATTGCGTCAAAGATAAGGATTGAATCGATAACATGACAGATATTATTTTTAAAAAAGAGATATCATTTTGCTGCATTAAAAAGTTTTGCAATTTAGGAAAAAAAGTGTTATTGTTGAATATTGGGGTATTTTATTTAACTGTTGGGTTTTGACTTTAAATCATAATAGTTATGGAAAATGTGGAAAATCGGTTGTCATGCAGTAATATTTTTAAAAGTCATTATACCAAAAATTTGACAACTTTTGATCGTCTTACTGAAAATTTCAATAAAATAAGATTGTCTTTTAGTTATTGCTCAGTTTAAGTCGGTCTATTAGGGAAATGGTTAACTTTGTTAATAGTTTCTTTTGTCTTAATGAAGATTTTGTAAAATTCTCACCTCTGCATTTCATAGTTAGACAAATTTCTTTGTATTTTCCAAAACAGACAAAGATAATCCTATATATCAGTGGTGGGCCACCTTTTCTTTTTACCGTTACAACTAAGTGTTATGCTCCGATCGAAACCACACACGGTATGCGGTTCATAGTATTTCCCAGTATTTTTAAAATGTTTTGGCTGCACACAGATTGTCCACGACTTTTCTAAACTCAACAGTAATAACACAATTACTCTTAGTATATTGTGTTGTTAATCAACCACATAAAATGACACAGAATAACATGTTAAACTGCTTAAATTGTAATTTTACCAGTAATATAATTAGGTATTTCTAAAAAGATTCAATAAACTAAACATTTTTACCAGCAAATAGAAGTCTTCATACTGTGCATAAGCTCAAGATTGAAAGAAGCGACGTGAAAAGTCGATAACATTAAGAAAGTCACAGTAAACGCAGATCATACTGAGATAATACCCTAAATTGCTAAAGGTCAAATTTGCTTTTTCATCCCCGTCTCAGAGTGCTGAATATTCAAATTAGCCAATTTGTTGCTGTTTTTTTAACATTACATCAGTAAGACAACGAAGCACAAAAGAATGTAAATTGTAATTTTTCTATGCTCATCTCCGTTTGCCCTTTCATATTGCGGACAACAAAAAAAAACTCTGGGAAGGAACGTAAAATTACTCGCACAAAAGATAACTAACTAAAAAACTTTTACTGTTGCAATTTAAAAAGGAAAAGTTTGAATTAAAAAATCCTTGTTTTAAACAAAACAAAACAGAAAAGTTTTGTCCTTTTCCATTCCCAATTCCTTCCTTTATATTTCCTCTTTTGGAATTTTTATCTCTCAATTTTCACAACCAAGTATTGTTGAATGTAAGAAGAAAATAATTTAAAAAAAAATTAATAGCAATTGAAGACAAGACGATGTGATGAAGAGTTGAAGAAGAAATGGAATAAAAATTGTAAAATCCCGTGCGACACAAATTAGGAAGGCTCCGCTCTTTTACTATTCCAAACGGAAACCGCCTCCGATTGACTTTCATATGGATTCAAATATTAGGAGCCTTCCATTTCTTGTTAATTAAGGAAATATAGCGAAGCCCTTAATATTACATGGCGGAGCCTTCCTAATCTTGTTACTCGGGATGTTACAATGTAGTGACATTTTTAACGCATTCCGTATTTTTTATCAAGTTTTTTCAGCATTCCCCATAATTTAAGTTTTTATAAATTGTTAGTTTTATTGTTGAAAATTAAAATCAACATTGTTGCTCAAAACGCGCAATTTCATATTAAAGAAACTGTATAAAGCAACAAGAACTTTCTTACCTCATAAAATTGATATATCTCTGATCTGATCTCTAGACGTAAAGAAGAAACTTAATAGGATTAAAAAATGAAGCGCAAACAATTTTTTTATTTCAATTTAACTAAGGGGGCTTTATGTACGTAAGAAAGATTTCTTTGAATATAATTCATCTAAATTCAGAGGAGGGCAACCTTTTTTTTTGCGACACACCTTAGGTGGTAAGATCGACCAAAATCGCACATGGCTTCAAGTTCATGGCATTTTTAAAATTATTTCGACAATATAGTGCGATCAGTGATAGGCAATTTGTGTGTCAAGGCACTAGGTTGCTCATCAATGATATAATGCCAAGAAAATAAAGTTTTAAAAGTGAGAAAGTTTGCTATTAAATTAGAAAATCTTTTTGCTTACAACTTTAAATCAATTTTATTCATAATTTGATTCTTGCACCCAAATCACTTGTAAAGAGTGTATCCAGGTGGGTGGTTTTTGGGCTCAAAACCTACCTCTTCTGGCGAATTTAATGTTTATAAAACCCCACTTGAGTTAAACTCACGTAAGCTGTACTTGCCGTTCAAATATAGATATTTAATCCTCTACAAGTAATTTTGTTTTCATAACTAATGATGAAAAACAGGCAATTATTTAATAAGCATCACATCTTCTCACGATCGATAAATACTTAGTATTGTTGTTGGGTGCCTTAAGGTAAATTGAATTTGATTCAGGCTAATATTGACATTCATAACCTGGCCATGGAAAGATTCATTGACATTGGCATCATTCATGTCTGTATTGTAGGCAATATTCATTAATAGGCAATATTCCAGGTATTGAGAGAACTAATAATTCTAATATGAGCTTGTTGTCGACTTGAATTTTGTATGGTTTGGTCGACTCAAGTCGATTCAGATTTTATGGAAGGATCGACTCAAGATGACTCAATTCCATAAAATTAGAGTCGAATTCGAGCTCTGGTTCTAATTACGGATCATTTTGTTACATTTCAATCTGTGAGCTCTCTCTCGTCTCAGGAATTAAGCACAAAAAGGATTAAGTATTCCTTAATCACTCCAGAACTGACCCAAAAACTTCAGATAATGTTCTTAAATCTACATTTAATAACCACACTAAAATCTATTTTTTAAAATCTTTTATAATATTTTTCACACAACTACACATGTAGAGATAATTTAATGAAAAAATGAACACAAAATGATTCTTTCGCTCTAAACTCTTTTTATTTAATCTGCCATAATATTTTTCTTTTTCATTACTCCACAGGAAAGAAAATTGCAAGCATTTCCTTCTTCAATATTATGTGCATCATGTGCAACTAATCTCACGTTTATAATCAATGAAACGTGCACTGCTTCCCACGTCTTACTCTTTTCTTTTTATTCTATCCAGTATTTTTTTGTGGTAATTGATTTAGAATGAAAAAAAAAATGCCGTCTAAGAAGAGGAAAAGCTCAAGCTGAGTGTATTTAAAGCAAAAATTGTGTTATTAAAAATAAATTGCAGTTTGTCATGATGGAAGATAAGTTAGATGGAAATAAATATGAATTTATAATACCGAAGATTAACTGCTTATCCTAGTCGACTATTAACCCGTTTATTGTGCTAAATATGGCTTGGTTGTAACCCTAACAGGCAAAAAGCATGCTTTCGTGATACAGAAAGACCATTAAGGTACATAAAATCCGCCTCTTTGCCTGTTAGGGTAAACGGCGTTTTAGTCTTGAATATCAGATATGAGAAGTAATTTTACATCATTCATATTTAGTCATTCATTCATTAGGTCATTCACAAATGATGTCCAATAAAAATTTCATCTTTAGACCCTTTACTTGCTATGTCTTAATAAGGTATCTCACATTTTTGACAGAGCTGGATGTCATCTCGGATTTTGTATGAAAAAGTCAACTAAAGTCGACTCGACTCCATATAAAATTCGAGTCAACTTCGAGCTCTGACCACCTTTAATTCAAACATCATTTATGAACAATCCCCGATTAATGTCATTGAGTAAAGCTAAAGAGATAATGAGAAGTTTCATGAATGACTTGATAGTACTTAATTAACACAAAAGATGACTCTTGTTAATTTAAAAAAACCCTAAGATATGGAGATGAGGAAGTCTGAAAGCTCAACAAGAGTTGACTCTAATTATAATTGGTCGGCCAATTATATTGGGATTAAGTTTGTTGAGTGTATGTATAAAGTTTATAAAGGCTCATGGAAGCATAAACAAAAATATTTTTTTTGCCTTCCTTTACCATAATAGGATAGACACACGCAGACTCATCATCTAATAATCTCATAGCAACATTCCACATTCTGACTGTCTATGTCTTTTCATCTTTTTTTATATGATATTTTTTTCTGTACTTCTTTTTTTTCTATATCAAGTACATTTATGTCATAAGTGGTGTATATGTTGCTCTCTGAATCATAACGATGATGAAAACTAAATACGGCAATATCTCTTAAATATATGGAGGAAAAAAAATTTTACTCTCTCTCCCTATATTTTTATCTTTATTCCTTGCTGCATACTCTGCATGTTATGTGCTACATCTAAACATCCATCAACAATCATTTTCTCATTCAAAAGTAGATTTCTATATTTTTACATGTACATACATACATTATGATGGGACTTATACACTCAGAGAAATTTTTAAACTTTAAGGAACGTGTTGCTGTCGATGGAGACAATATTGCACTTGGAATCAGAAATTGACAAGTGGTTGCCAAATATTGCTGGTTTTAGTTGACATCTATGAGATCACAATTGGTCTATTCCGCCAGCAAAGTAAATAAAGAACGTATTGGCAAGTTCGAGAAAGAGATTAAGTATGTAAAGCACACGACGCAGAAACAGTCAACTTGACTTTGGCCTGATTCCGGACTTCACATAATCTGGCTTGGTGCTAGATTAATGCTGGCTTGATGCCACAGTCATGCTTCCCTGGGGCTGGATGAAACTGAAGCTCGAGGTCAACTCAAGTGCTTCATTAAGCCGAGTCGACTCAAATGCTGTTTTAACTCGCGCCGATTCTAGTTGACTTCGAGATCTGATTTTATTTAAGCAAAATTCGAAGTCAATTCGGATTTTGTATGGAAAATTCAACTTGACTCCATATAAAAATAGCGTCGATTTTGAGAACTTAAGTTTCAAGTGATTTCCTTTCCAGGAAATTCCTAATTATAGCTCTAATCACACTTATCCGAAGTACTAAACTTTATGGAGATAATGTAAAATATTTACTTTCAGTGTACCTTTATGAAAAGACGATGATGATGATAAAGATCACATATATAAATAAAAAGCTTTTTTTTCTGAGCAGAAGAAGAAAATCATGGAAAGAGAGTGAAGAGATAGGAAGAAAAAAATTATGTTATGCAAATTTGGATCAATTTAGCAAAGAAAAGAATGAAAGGAGAGATGCAAAGTCATTACATTATCATTTTTCCATTCATTGTGTGGCACAGTCACTCTTCCTTCCTTCCTATAACCGCTTTTCATTCTTGTAAGTAATGAGAAGATATCAAGATCTACATGTACATTCATATCCTTTTCTTTCTCTTTCTTACATACCCGTTATACTCAATTTTTGAGAAAATGTAAAAGAAGCGGAATAAGTGAAAGTGGAAATGTGTAAAAAGGATAGAAGAGAGATGAACGATAAATTATATAACTGATAAATTAACATTATGTTGTTGAGAGCTTATTCAACCGATGATACCATTGATTGTGCTTTTTTTTAAATCTCATCGTTAACATTAATGTTAACAATAACATCACACTGTCGATTGAAACTTATAGGGGTGATGTTCAGTTTTTTCAGCAATTTTGAATCGTTTACAAATAGGATTTATGGATCCTTCTTCCGCGTTGTCACAAAACATTTATGCAATACAATTATGAGTTTCCATACAGCTCAAAAGGAATTGGGGAAACCAAGGGGAATTGAAGAAGCCGAGAGGAATTAAAGAAGCGGAGGGGAATTGGAGAAACCGAAGTCAGGCTTTGAAGGTGAACAAATGTCAAATGCATACCTTTGGTGTTCCCTATTATCACTAAATGCACCACTGGCGACCGAGCGCTGTGTCAGGATATGTTCCTTAACTTACTTACTTCGTTGGCCGAAAGATGAATTGTGATCCATGCCCTCCCTTAACATGCATCTAAAGTTGGCTTTATCACTGGCAATCACTTGCCAATTAGCAGTGTTAAGTGCATTACCATCTCTATCAACAGCATCTCTCCATGTGTGCATTAAAAGATAGATTAAAAGCCTGTTCACGTATTTAAACTCTGCCTGAAGGGTGGCAGCCCCACAACCATGATAGGAATGGTAAAATTTACAATCTATCATCATATACGATATAAAGAAAGCAACAGAAAGAAAATAGTGCTGGACTAACATTGACGACCCAGTGCAAACTACAATGGATACAGCCCAAAAGACTTCAATTTCACAAAATTTGTGACTTTATTGATGAACAACCCCATAATATGACTTTATTTGAAACATTTAATTTTTAAAACTAAAAAATCCAGACCTGTCATGAATAAATGAAATAACAAAGAACAAACATGCTCAAAAATCTCTTTAATGCTTTCACTATACATACAAATATATAAAAAGAAATGGAAACAAAATATAGCAAATGAAAATCAGCATAAAAATTGGAAAAATTCGGATCAAAAAGTCACAGAACAAAAAAAAAGTATTTTATTTTTGTATATTGTGTTCAGGGTGAGTAATAGAAGGAGGAAAAAAAAATATCCATTTCAATTGTGTTTCATTCTCATATTTGTATTCAAATAAGATCACATTGAACAAATGATATCAATAAGTTATGCAATAAAAAACAACATAAATATATACACATATATACTTATTGTATGCTTTCTTTCCTTTCGTAACATTAAATAAATTTTTCAAATTTTTATTTTTTCTGAAATGTACCCTTTTTATATTTTTTTATTTCGTCCTATTTTGATGTCAAATTATTATTATAAACAAAAATCTTCTCTAGACAAAGGAAAGAAATGAAAATCATAAATTTATTTTTGTCTTGCTCTTCATTTTTTTGGACAATAATTTATATTAAATGAAAAAAAGATTTTTCCAATTTGACCAAATTTTACTTTGATAAACGATTTTTTGAGATTTATTTTTTGCTCAAATGAAAGAGTTTGACCTAAATAGCACAAGTCAGTTTGGATTTACATCAATCCAAAAGACGAATCCAATTCCAAGTCAGATTAATCCCGGTCTGCGGTCGGATTTTTGATCAATTAACCAATTTGTGCTAAGCATTCGGATAATATTTTTTAACAGATAAACTTAGAACTTAAATGAATTTTTGATAGAAATTCAATAATTTTTCAATGACTAAACTCACAAAAATGAATTTTTTTCTTCAATCTATACCTGAAATAAAAATAAAGAAAAGAAGACCCCAGTTGACAAGTTTTCATTTGACTAGATCAGTGGTGAACAACCTTTATTTTTTCGCGACACACCTTGGTGGTAAGACTCGACAGAAACCATTGACACTCGAGTTGCAGCTTATAAGATGCCACCATTGTATTAGATATAATCTTGTTCTAGAGACGAGTAATGGCTTCTTGATGAGGTTAGTCGTCTTTGGAACTAGACATTCAACTAGTCAAATAAAACTATGTCCACTTAGGAACATTAAGTATTTCCTATTTCACCATTTCGCATACAACAGCATTTATTCTACATAAATAATTTAATAATATACACAAAAATAAGTATTTTGAATTGCCCTACATTTTTCTAAAATCAAAATTTATTTTTTTGCTTATATAAAATTCAAAATATCTATCAGATTCTTATTTATAGCTCCAAGCAATCAAAAAGTTTATTCCCACACAACAACAAAAAGTTTGCAAACAGGATGAAAGCCTAAGAAAATTTCAACTATCTAGTTTTAAATTTGTTGTTCAATTCTTTAAATTTCTCCCAAAATGTGAGATTCAAGAGATGCTGTGGAGCCATTCGGAAATAATTAGGCCCGAATCCTTTATAGAAGCCACCAAAAAAGCCTTCGGTCTTTGTGACTTTAATAAAGCAGTCGATAAGGTTACGATATAATAAACCCCTTCCATCCTTTCCTACTGGTTGATTAAACATTCGTGTTGCGGCTGTATCAAATGGAGTCATAAAAATGCAGGTTACTAAACCCGTTACTCCACTGCCTACAACTGCACGTAAGAAAATCGAATCTGCAAATGTTTCGTATTGTGCGAGAAAGTTTTTGCAAACGGAAAATGTTGAGAGCTGCACACTTGATCCAACAACATTTCTCGGCACAAGAGCTGTATAACCTTTCCATAATCCTTTAATTCCATTGTTTGTGTAGATGGTTTTCAAAGCATCAATGAGACCGGAATGACTATGCTGATATCCAACGGCATATTTTGAACTCGCACTCTGTGACTGTAATTGTACTTTAATCATATAAAAGGGACATGAGGCTGTTCCACCTAGAAATCCACAAAATCCACCAACAATAACACAACGTATCATTGATAATTTGCCATTCTCGTCACGATTTAAGAATCCATAGTCATCCAATGTTTGATACGCTCCCAATCTTACACTATTCAAAGTAAATTGAAAGGCTGTTTGTGCTGATAAGCCTTTTTGTAAGCCTTTCCATCCCTCTGCTTTAATGATTGACTGAATTGATTTGTAAATGTTCTTATATGGTTTGTTCTTTACATCTTGCGCTCTCATCAGTTCGCCTTAATGGAAGATAAAAAGTAAATTTATGATAATCTTAGTCAATTTAAAATTTGGTAATGTTTAAGAATGACTTTGTGGGTATCATAAAATATATCAGAATTGTTAATATTCGAAAGATAAAAATTTTTGATTGACATTCAGACATTTTCTAGGAAGAGATTGATTTAAACAGGAAATGAGAATGTCATGCTATTTTTCCTTATGCCTATAAATACCAAGTTGATTTATTCCTGATCTTAATATAAAAGTTTTTGAATATGAATTGCAAAATTGGTTTTGTTTGTAATTTGACATGTAATAAATATCACAAAAATTTGATTTTCATTCATTAAAAGTTTAAATATAATTTTCAAATTGCTTAAAAATTTATACGTATGGACTAATAAGTACGTATGTCGTACGATATGTAAAATGAAACTTTTTCAAACAAGAATGTTTCAAAAATGTCAATTTCTTAACTTCTGCTAACAAAAAAAGGAAAGTAAATGTAAAATTTATAAAAGAAGTGGAAGTTAAGGAAGAAACTTTTCGAATACTTTATTAAGACTGAAACGTTTCAATTTCAATCGGAAGTAAATTTTTCAAAATTTCTTAGCCAATAGAATGGGGAAAAACCCAAAAAGTTTTTCATTTCATTTCTTTCACATCACTTACCTTGAAGTTGTTGACGAGTTTTCATGACCTACAGCAATGAATGTTTTCAAATTTTTCAAAATTAAGAAGAAGTAAAAATATTATAGAATTGATGTTTATTTATTTGATAAGTTTATTGGATAATAAAAGGAAAAGTAAATTTACATCGAACGGATTGCTGAAGAAACCGGCACAAACTCCGGAAAAACCACCAAGAACAAACTCCATTGCTGAATGAACTAATTAGATTTTCACTAAAAATTATGATGCAAACAGGTTGCAAGAGTTCCGTTTGTTATCACTTCAATTGACTATCATTTGTGTTATCTAGGCAAATATTTATATTTTTCGCATTTTCTACTTCATTCTGATAAATTTTTCTAAATATTTGTACTAAATTATGCTAAAAGTATGACTGTTCATTAAAAAATTTTCACTATAATTTATTTACTAACGGTTCGTTAAAAATAAAAACAAAATTTCACTAAAAAATTTTTATTGTGAAATTCAAAACAAATATCAACAAACACATCGTGCGCGCTACTGACTAACAGGGGACAGATCACTACATTAGATTTGTGAAATTTGAATTTATGTATCCGTTACTTTATTGGTAACAAAGTTGAAATTCTTTAACATAGAGATTCTTTATTGGATATTAATTTAAATTATGGTAGCTTATGGATATTATAAGAATAGTCAAAGTGAACAGTCCACGATGGACTAGACATGTTATTAGAAGATGCTACATATTGCATGCTGCAGAAGCTACATTAATTAAAACAGTGCTGGGTATTCTTTTATGGTAAAAGAACTCGTCAGCGACCAAAGAACTCTTAGAATATTGTGCTTGGCATTTGAAATTGATAGACATGAAGTCAGCGATAGGACCAGCTTTAGGTGCCATTCGAAGGAGTTCATAGATCGCAATTGATCTGTACAGTCAGAGATTGATTCCAGCTTTAGTTTAAATTTAGTTTAAATACATGTTTACAGTCAATTAAAAACAAATAACAAAATTAAGGAATCAAATTTTAATTTAATTACAGTAATAACTTTAATTATGTACATTAACTCAAATTAAATTATGTTAAATAATTCTTAAATTTGACGTTCATATCTTTCACACAGCAAAATGCATAGAATATTTGCAATCCACGCGTAAATATAAATTATGATGCAAGAGACACGTTAATTTCCAGAATTGTATCTTATGTTCAACATTGTAAAAAATTTATTATTTTTTGAAGATGATGTAAAGTAAATTAATATCATTAAGGCCTCTCATTATCTCTTTCCGTGTGTTCAAGATGCCTCAACTTTTTTTTTCTCAGTAATAAAACTGCTACAAATAAGAACGAATAAATTTCATCTCCCACAGAATAATAATCATAAATTCTCCTTATGCTTATTCATCATACACACAGTAATAAGAAATGCAAAGTAAGAGGAAAAAAAATTAAAGGAAGAAGAGAAAATGAAGCGTTTCATGAGCTGAATAATTAAATTATTGTTATATTACATTGAATATAGAGGAACAATAAGAACTTATAAGTTAAGGAAAAATATTCAAGAAGGAAAATATGATAAATCATTTTAATGACTTTATTATTAAGAGCCGTGCTCGAGTATAAACGAAAGTTTTTATGGTCAGGATGAAATTATGAGAACATCTTTAAAATCTAATAAAACATTTCTGGTTCTTAAATTTCTGAAAATCTAGTCAATTTAAAAATCAATATTTCTTCATGGAGTCTCAAAATCTATTTTATTGATGATTGGTGCTCAATTATGTAAAAAGGTAAAAAATTAAGCAAATCAGCAATAAAATAATGATTCTTATTGATAAATCAGAAAAGATCATAATGACGTCTTAATGAGGGTCAAGTAATTTATGCTTTCTTGCTAATTGATTGCAAGAATTTTCAGATCATCATTTTGGATTAAAAAGAAAGATAATGAATAAAAGTCTCAATCACTTAACTAATTTAGTTGATTTATGTAAAATTTGAAGATTTGGAGGTCATTTACATCAATGCAGGCATCCTTTGAGTCACGTAATCCTAGTTAATAGCCTAAGTATAGTCATAAGTTAAGGTTTTGAGATATTGGGACTAGATTTTTATGAAGCATTATGATGGATATGATCCACTGTAACTACCGTCAAATTTAGAACTAACCCATAGGAGTCACAAACCGGTTAATCAATCACAATCAGTCTCCAGGCCGGTATATCTCCAGTTTAGTACCGAACCCGAGTGGACAAATTGAATGTTGTACTTGACATAATGTCAATTTGTCCACTAAAGGTATTTAAATTGAATATCGGATCGATTTACAGACGTGAGGTTCTTAAGAGTGTTATGGTCGACTGATCCAAGCATGTTTCACTCGGAACTTATTCTTAATTTGTAATATTCATAAAACTTTATCCGGATATCAGATTAGTATTTAATGATTAAATTATAGATAAATTAAAAAGTTTATTTGTTATATTTTAAATGCTCCTGAAATATGTGAGATAATAACGATTGGACAAACGAACATGAAGAAAATAAAAAAAAGTACAGTGTAGGAGAAGCAAAGTGAAAATTATATTAAAAACTTTTCTTCCTCATTGTATACTCGCCTCGATTTTTCGTAGATCTCATACATTATATCCCATACAATTTTTCTATCATCCATTCTATCCATTCATTTTATTTCATTTCATTGTGAAAACATTCTCGAACGTGATTTATCACATACAATAGTGAGAAAGCAGAAGAACATAGAAAAAAAAGTGGCAAACAATATCATTTCACAGCTCTCCTTTCATCCATCTATTGATACTACATGATTCAATCCTAATGCTAAAGAATAAATGTGAAAATGAGAAAAAATTGGAATGAAAGAAAAACTTTTTTTGTGTTAAAAAAATTGAATTACGATCAAGTCGACGAAAAGATAGTAAACGAAAATTATAAATGATCTCCAAGAAATCCACAAAGCGCTCTTTATCGGAATTAATTCAAGTAAGGATTCAAGTTCCAAATGTAGCTAACGACTCTGTTTTAACAATGAAGAATTAAGAACTGTAGCAGATTTCCTCCTCAATCTCTGACTTCCTACTTCTATTAATCCATCAAACCAGCCATAAAGGAACCAGGAAACTTGAGTTATCAAAATCCGGGAACAAACTGACATTAAAATTAATTTATAGTTGGACAGACAAATTATATTGACAGTCTTCCTTCCATTACAGTAAGTCTCGTGAAAAGAAAGTGTCGTCCATTTAATGCCACATTGTACGGAATATTCAATCAATTTAGAAATGAAATGGAGCGATTGACGACGAATGGAATGGGATGAGAATATAAAAGGATATTCATTGAAATGGCAAAATAAACTTCGGTAAAGAACATTCTTCAACGATGTCCTTTCCGTCAGCACGTTTATATTATTTTTTGTCCTTTCTGTTCTCTATCTATATCAATATATAAGATGATGATGACTACAATTGAGATGTATTTATTGACGTCTGTGGTTCAAAAGGTTAGTCATGTCAAAAAATAGTGTTCATTAGATTTCAATCGACGATAAATTTCGTTTGTTCGGATTGGAATTCATAACAAAGATTTTCGAATTCTTCAATAATGTGTATATACACATAATGTGTGACTGAAGGATCTATAATTAGTGACAGTCTTTATTTTTATATAATATACATAATACAGTGGTGGGTAACGCTTTATTTTTCACTGAGATGTCTCAGAAATACCTAAAATAAATCACTCTAATAATATAACTTCGGTCATTTGTCATTCTGTCGTTCTATCACCCTACCAGGTATGGGTAGGCATTCTGTGAATTATTTGGGAAATGCCATGAACCATATGCCGTGGTCAATATCGTTAGAGAATTACTAACAAGCTGTGTGCGAAAAATATAAGCTTGCCCACTCGTGCCCTACACCCTTTTTTTTAGAAACATCAAATTTTCTTAAGTAAACTTATTTTACCAGACACATGTTAATTCCAATAGAAACCTGGAAAACTCATAACTTTAGATCTTCCCGCCATGCTTGATAAAGCATTATTTTGTTAACTAATATTACTGTAAATAAATGAAATCCCTGTGTAGAAGCAAATTGTAATGAAAATTGACATTTCTTAATCGATAATTTAATGGCATACCCAAATTTAGTAAGCTTTAAATTGGGTCAAATAGATTAAGGAACTCTAATTGATTGATGGTTTTATTTCAAAATATAATATTTATACATACACATAGATTACAAGATAAAACATATAAAATTATTTTTGCATCATAGAAACTTAATAGTGTCCAAAAAAGTACATTCCTGATTCCATTTCAATCTCTATTTATTATTCAAATACTCGCACAAGATTTATCTTTATTATCTAATCTTATATCATAAATTGATGGATTTAACCAATTCATATTGAAAACGATAAAGCTCTTGTTCAAATATTAAATCATTTAATGAAGCATAATATTCATGGAAATACTTCTTATATCCACATATCTTTGATGCATTTATACATGTACACAAATCATAATTGAAATGAAAATATTTTTGAGGATAACATAATCAAATATTCAATGCAATGTGTACTTATGTCCATTTCATGCTTGATTAGGATAAGAATAACAGTAGAAATCAGTTATCGTAATTTTATGAATAAATTGATTAAATGAATGAATGAATCACATTTTGATATGTGCATGCGTACAAGAGATTCTATGATAATGGCCAGAACATACTTTTGATAGTTCTAATAATAATAAATGTATGTCAATAAAGAAATTAATGGAGTATCCTCTTATAAAAAGTTCGTGCTCATGCTTTTAATTTGATGAATTTTCAATAAATTCAATTTATGCATGTACAATAAGTTTGTCCATTATTAGGTTTTGTACAAATATCAAATACCCAGCAAGTACCCAAATAGTGGAACCCCCAAATATTGTACACATATCTAATACAAATCAGGCCGAAAAGACTTTGATTTGTTGCCAGATTAGAGCCATATACGGCCCCATGAAAATGGCATGCACGCCTGGTGTAGAATTTTTTTTTTTTAATTAGCAGATTTGTGCTATTCGGCAACATTATAGACTCCAATTAAGAAACTTGTAATGCCTATCACTGTTTAAAAGTTTCTTTAATGACTTATTTATAAAAATTAAATTTAATTGGCCTGAATATATTGGCCTTATTTAAAGTTGCTACTGTATGCAAATCATCTGCCGCTTTATTTAAATCGTTTTAATCAACAAAAATTTAACAAACTAATTACAGATTATCCCATTTTCTATTTATTAAATATTGTTTTCTATTCAATTTTATTTAAATTTTTTGATTCGATGGAAATTTTGTTTATACTTTTTTTCCAATTTTTTTGCATATAAATAAGAGCTGGAACTGATTAATTTTTAATTTAATTCAAACGTTTAATCATTAAACTTTATTAAAATGTTTTCTTCAAAGATTTTTACTTTAACTTTACTCGTTCTTGTTGTGAGCTGCATGGTCAAATCTGAAGCAATCAACGGCAATTATGAAAGAGTTAAACGTCAAGGTAAGTTGTGCTTAATACTCAATTACTAAAATATAACAATATTGAATTTTTAATATACTAGGATGTGAAAATGGAGGTATCCCACCCTATTGCTGCGAGAATGGCTCAGCTAGCCCATACTGTTGTGAAAATGGATCAATTAGCCCATACTGCTGTGCAAATAACTCTCCATCACCATACTGTTGCGAAAATCATTCAATGAATTCTAATTGTTCATAAATTAGAAGCAAAACAGTTAAGACGAATTGATGACCCCTGCTGGATTCTGGATATTTTTCAAAAACCCATTTAAAAATCATTTTGGAATAACTTAGTAGATTCAAAAGACTTTATATTTTAAATTTGAAATAAAATCAAAATTTTTGATACCAGCAAATTTTTGTTGTTACCTAAATTTAATTTATGATTTTTCAGGAACAGGGAAGAGCTTTGAGATTTTGAGAAATTTTTACCACAGCTAGAAATCGACTTAGTTTTGTATAAAAAAAATCAACTTAATTCGACTCGACTTCGTATAAAAATCGAGTCAACTTCATACATATTTACTTACAAAACTCATGGAACTGTGAACTCACAAAAACTTTAAAAAGGATTTATTTTTACAATTTCTGTAACGACTTGTACGAATTTGAAACTGCTACAAGAATGGTATAGTGAGTTTGATAAGATATTGTAGTAATATCCAAAATACGGCAGTTTAAAGTAAAATAATATTTTCTATCTCTTTCTATTTAAGCTCACATTTTCTCAATAAAATCTACTCTCGCAAACCGCAATTATTCTCATTCGGATATCAACACTCGACACAAGTGCAACGAGTCTTAACGTACTTAGTAGCTTTATTAAAAGAAATTATTTCTTAAAAAAGAAAATTATTTTAAATTTTATTTTTCAAAAGTTAAATTAAAGAAAATGCAACAACCAACAGTCATCATTCAACGTAAGTATTCTTGTGAAATTTCTAAAACTGTGTGATATCTAAAGTTTCAACACTTCGTTTCCTTCAATGTTCATTGTTAATTGCCTTCTTATCTAATCTATTAAAAATTATTGTTTTTTGACGTCTGTTTTTATAGAATCAACAGTTTCAGTCGGTCCTGGTTCGACTCGATTAGTTTGCCCATCATGTCACGCAACAGTATCTACTCGCGTAGAACGTGAGGCATCCGGAAAAACACACATAATTGCCTTAATTTTGTGTCTTTTCATTTGCTGGTATGTTTGTGGTTGTTGATATTAAGAAATACAAAATTTTAAAATTTTCTCAATTTTTAGGCCATGCGTATGCATTCCATACTGCACAGATAGTTGCCGTAATGCGAATCATTACTGCCCAAATTGGTATGAAAAATGCAATATGTCTATACTTTCCTATTTTTAACACTTTTTCATTTTACAGCAACGCATATTTGGGAACATACAAGTAAAGATTTGCGTAACATCATTTTAATTAATCAGGTAGACTTAAGGACCACGAAAGAATTATAAAGTATTGAAAGTGTTGATCGAGTTCTGCAAAAAATTGTAATTTAGTTTGAAAAGCACCGGGTGGGTGATTAAATAGACTATTTCTATTAAGTGACTCATCGTACTTCAATGATAAAGCAAGTTAAATAATTGCCGGTATATTAGTGTTAAATAAGCGAGTGTAGCTCACACTTCAAGTGCAATTAACAATCGCTATCAGAGTAAAATGTTTGTTTTTATAGATAAAAAGTATATACTTGAGAAAAATTAGTACTTTTTCTTAGAAAATGATGTGAATGGCAAGATTGTTCTTTGCTGGAGAATTTTATTTTTAACTGTAAATTTTAAAGGTTTTTCATACATTTTTGGGGAAATTTAATCAATCATCAGCTAAACTTTACACTTCCTCTTTGATATGCTTATGTCAAGTCAATCCATTGATCGATAAAATCATACAAGTAATGAAAATGTCAATTGTTCATTCACCCACTGCTTTTGCTTATTATTATAATGTAGTGCTACAAATTACTATATTGAAAAGCACGTTACATATATTTCCATAAAAGCATTGAACAAGTCATATAATTGTTATAAGGGAACCCAATAATAGCATATGAGCTGATTACTGATAACGTATTTTACTGTACAGAATATGCCTTACTATTTTAATAAAATTACAAATTATATATAAACATTATGAATATGAATTTTAAATCGTAATAAAAAATATTTTAAATAGTTTAAAAAATTAAAATTCTTTTAAGTTGACCCCTACACCCCCACCCTCTTAAATTCTAAACTTTAAAGATTAGAACGTTAAAGATCGTAGGATGGTGAAATAACTGGAAAAAAATTTATAGAATTTTTTTAAAGATCGTCGGATGGTGAAATATTTGAAAAAAATTCAATAATCTTCAATAATTTTTTTTCCAGATTATCACGTGTTAAAGATCGTCGGATGGTGAAATAACTGAAAAAAATTCAATAATTTTCAATAATTTTTTTCCAGTTATTTCACCATCCAACGATCTTTAACACGTGATAATCCAGATTAAGCAAAAAATTCCTATTAAGATGATTAAGAGTTGTGACGTAGAAGGAAAAACTCTAGTGTACGTTTTTGTATTGTATTCAAACACTTGTTACAGTAATGTTATTGTTGTTGTTATGACTCATATTGTAGTTACAGTCAGGTCATACATATACGTAATTACTTTTTCTATGTTATATTTCTAACGCCATTAAAAATTAAATGATCTGATAATGTTGTTCTTCACGAATGTTATAGGGATGTTTACATACTATGAATCACTGGGAGCGTCTGTGCAAATTTAATATGTTTGTTGCTAATTATCACCATAACAGGAAGAGATCGCTTTGTGGTACCATAGTGCAAGAATGCATGCTCTTTGCCTTTAGAAATAAAATTTCTTAAAAATCGAGAGCAATTTATCTACTTTTGCACTTAATAATGTCAAATAATTTGCCCTGCACAATCCAAAAAGTTGTTAATTTAATAAAGATAAACGTGAAATAAAGTTAATTAAATTGCATTTTTCAAATTTAAAGGTATTTTTGATTATTCTGAAAATTGAAATAGAAAGTAATTCTAAGCAAAAGTAGTAAATTAAAATAAACAGTTTCATTTGACTGAGATTTCACTTTCATTTATAATTTTCGTTATTTGATTCAAGTGAAAAGGCAGAAAAAATCTTAACGAATAAATAAAATTTGAAATAAAAGCACAATTTTAAAATATTAAAAATAAATTTAACCGTTATTTTTTGAAGAATTTAAAATCTTTTTAAAATAATTTATTAATTTTCAATTAAATTATTAAAATTTTTAATTTTGTTGAGGAGAAAGTTTGACATTCACATAAAAATAATAAATTAAAAAAACACATAAATTAAATTAATTATTTTTTTTCTATGTGTCCGTCATTTTGTATTTGTGTTGTGTTTTTATAAGAAAAAAAAGTAAATTCCTACCCCTTGTGAGTAAATCTTTTCAGAGTGAAAACAAAATTTTTTAAAAATTAAAAAATTGAATTAAAAAAGTCGAAAAAGTGAAAATAATTTATTAAAAAGTCATTTTATAAAACAATCAATAATAATTTGTTAATATTGAAATGACATCTGTTGAAGAAAGGACAATTTTTGCAAAACTTGAAATCATGAAAGATATTCGGTAAGAAAATTATAAATATTTGTGCAATTTAATGCATCCTAAGTGCAGCATAGTATTAATTATAATAATTTTTAAACTACTAATCACTAGAATGAAGACAATTCAACTTGAAAAGTTAAAATTGCGAATAGTAAATCAAGTTGAGAATTCAGATGCCGAAGAAAAATGTCTGGGAGAGTATCGTCGAGAATTAGAATTATTGATGCAAGAAAAAATGAGTCATGTTGAGGAACTTCGACAAATTCATGCCGATATAAATGCCGTAAGAATTTAAAAACGATTTTACACTTATAAATATTTATCTAATTTTTTTGTATTGTTTAACGACAGATGGAAACTGTCATCAAACAAGCAGAAGAAAATAGACAGAGATCAGTAGGCATGGCTAATCGATTTCATGAGGAATATGTTCCACTCAAAACTGAAATTGATACAATGAGACGTGAATATTTGGGATTAGAAAAATTGCCTGAATTACATGAAGAGGAAGGTTCAATTATTCCACCAGAGTAAGTATTTTAAGGTTTCCCGTTTGTTCATGTATAGAAATTTTAAAAAATTATTTAAATTTTTTTCAGGCGCTTCCAACAACACACAAACTATTATTCAAATAAAATTACGACACCATCAGCAAGCTTCACACGGCCAACTCCAGTTTCAGCACTTACATCGAATTCCGCAAATGCTGCTCATCTTCCCTTGCCGCCCAATGATAATCCTCACATTACTCCATTGAACCCAACACACGGATTTCTACCACCAGCTCCACCATCATCAGTCGGCCAAGGCTTAAGAGGAATGACAAATAAACAGAATGAAATATCAAATCCAGTTAATCGTATACAACAATCAGCACCATCACTCGGAATGCATCCAACTTTCAGGTCTGATTTCAATGTCTCATTGAGGTATTTTCTTTTGTTTTATTATTTCATTATTCTTTTGCATTTATTAGTTTCATTTCCATTTACATATCAGTTTTCATTTATTATTTCGTTACGATTTGCGTTTCTTATTGTGTTTTGCTCGGTCATAAATCTTGAAGAAGAAAAAGAACTTGATTTGTATAGGGGGAATTGTTGAATGAAGAAATTGTTATTAACAGTCCAGAATAGCAGGAAATTTAGTCTTCATGACTGAGAATTTTATATGAACTCCAGTCAACGTGAGTCGATTTTTCATACAAAATCTGAGTCGACTTCGAGATCTGAAATAAATTGAACGTTTTGCACAGAAATTTGACACTTTATTGGTGTCAGTAAGGCCTCTTTTTCGTCATTTTAGACCTGTCACTGTCAAACGGAATCCCTTCAATTCTGACTGTACTGTACGTTTGGCTGCCATAAAAATAACATTATATTGTGTATCAATCGAGGTTAAAATTCTTTGAACAAAATTAATAATTTCAAATGATCCAGAAAAATTGAAAAATCTCAAAGCAACACAATGCGGAGACTTACGCCATGGAGTTTTAGAGACTCTGCGACCATACGGCAACTAAAAACAGGTGGCTTCCATTTGGTGTTAATTAAAAATTCTTCACAAAATAAATGCGCTTCATTCATTAACTTATCATTTATTTATAATACCTAATTAAATTTGATATTTCATGCATGAAATGAGATTTCTTGTTAATAACAGTATAGTTCATTCAAATCACTATCATATTTCTTTTTTACAGACAACAACCACCACCAATGAAAAGTTGTCTATCATGTCATCAACAAATTCATCGTAATGCACCAATTTGTCCATTGTGTAAGGCAAAGAGTCGATCACGTAATCCAAAGAAGCCAAAAAAGAAGGAACATTAAGGAGTAAGGATTGAATATGCAGAAATCATAAATAAAGTGGATTTTAAATGTATTTATTACTTAATTATTTTATAAGGTGATTTACAAACATTTTTAGGATATTTTATATTAATCTTTTATCATTCAAGACAATAGAAAGATTATTCCAGAACTCGAATTTTACATAAAGTCGACTTTTTCATACATAATCTGAGTCGACTTTGAGATCTGGATTTTTCTCATTATAAAGCATGACAACACTAGTGAATTTGAATTTCTAGTTAAAATACATGGACTAAAAATCCAAATATATCCTGGAAAAGTATTTAATTTTGAGTTGACTGTCGAAATAATTTTTCAATTAATTATAAAAAGAATTAAGCTCTAAATGGCCAAATTAGTTGTCGTTTTTTGATTTAACAAATATCATGACAGAGAACTAAAGTATTATTAGATATAAAATTTAATTGCAATTACGTATACATTTTCGTCGCTCGGATTTACAACTTCTGAATGATAAATTGATAAATTTCAAAATAAATATTGTTTTGTAAAATATGATTTGAAATTTGAATTTTAGGAATTTTTTAATGAATGATAGAATTAGATAAGATGTAAGAAATTCTTTTTTATTAAAATTAAGGTATGCGAAATATGATCGACGAAACTTTTTCTTATAAAAACTCCTTGATGGAACAAAATTTTACAATTTGACTGTTCTTTTGTGTACGATCAACATAATAATTTCAAAAATAGCAAATGTGCGAACGTAAAATGAGAATTTAAGAATTGAAAGTTCAATCTGCGATCATTAAAACGCATTTATTAAATGATTGTGTATTTTCCATTTACACCACATGGCAGACATGCATTTTTACTATTGAAAACAAAGAATTGCAATTAACTTATGAGATTATTTATCTCACATAAAATATGTAATAAAATAACAAGAATAATAATTAGAGTACTTAAGTAAACAAGAAATAAGGAACAATAAAAAATTTAATAACTTAATCAGAGTCTTTAAATAAACTGAAAACTATTTGATTATTTTTGCAATCAATTTATTTCAGGATCTATTCATACTGACTTTTACTGCAAACTGACTGTTTTGAACAGTTGACTGGTTCTGGCATAAAATATACTTTTTGGTGTTTGTAAATTTGACAGTTTTAAATATTAACAAGACAGCTTCGTTTCTTTCTATTAATACGGTGACATAATGTATTCAATGGAACAAATTGAGCTGTTCAAGATTTAAATCATTTTTAGGAATTCAATAATCATCGACAAGTTTGTTGTAGTCAATCTTTCTTTCTTCACGAATAAGCAATTAAACTCCTTCTTAAATATTCATTATCTTTTAAAATTGTTTAAATCACATTTAAATAAGTGATTCACATGGTCAGCGTAAAAAAATTAAATGTTCATAAAAATTTCCCGTTTCCTTAATTCGTGGGCTTTTATTTATTATAAATTCTTACTAATCTTAATAAATTTGTTTCATTTGTTATCTTTATTTAAGTCTATCTCCCTTAATAAATTCCAAGAAATTAAGTAAGGGATAAATAAAATAATTTAGAAATGTTTAGACGGGTTTAGACATTAAAATGTCATAACAAATATTCAAACAACTTTTTCACGGTGAAAAATAAGTGCAGAAATATTTCATGTGTCACTTTTGTTTTAAAATTAGTATTTTTGAGTTTTGACAATTTGACTATTCAAAATAGCGATTTTAAAAGTTAAAATTTGTATATTGTTAATTAAAAGCTATTAAAAGATTAATCAGAATTTATACCTACCCAAAAAAATACTTAAAATGTTTTATGTGTTTAAATCTTTTTTTAATTTCATTGTTTATTAATTAGCTATCTATGTTTATAGGCATATTTGAAATTTGTTTAAAACAATAGAAAAGTCTAAAAATAAAAATATCATCATTACAGTTACTAGTTAATGTTACAATCAGAATGTAAACCTATTCAAAGAAAATGATTCACTTCTCGTACAATATGAATTGCATTAATTTAATAAAATTATTAAATCATTTATGAGGTACTTGAGATGATTATGTCGAAATAAACCTAACATAAGTAAATCATGGAAAATAATTAAAACTTTTTGAATTTGTTAAAACTTTTGGAATCAATTTTTAAATTTTTTTTTTTTGAATCAATTCAAACATTCCAAACAAATGAGTTGAAAGAATTCTTTGAAAATTTTAAAAGAATTACATTCAAGATTTCCGAAATAAGTTCAAAGTATGTAATGGTATGCAATGTCAATCAGTCCATTTTTCATATGCCATCAACATCCTTCAAATGATGATCTCACTTAAAAATAAAATTGACTAAATACCTTAAAAATTCAAAAAGAAAAGTACATATGGTGTGAGCTTTTCTTCATATATTTCGTAATAAAAACGAGTAGTAGAAAAGAAAATACAATAAGACTCATCAATTATAACGTCATCGTTTACTTCTTATAAACAATTTGTGATATAAACATTCAGGAAACGATTTTCTTAGCAATTACTGTCTTAAGAAAAAAGGATGAATTGAAGAAGATTTTGTTAAAAATTATTGTAAATTATTTTTTAACGTAAACAATGAAAACGTGCAGAATTGAAAACAGAGAACTAAATTAGTGACATCACAAATGAACAAATTAACAAGGAAATAACGTAAACATTTTTCAAATCTACACTGTGGTGTTGAGATTATAATGGTTAAAAGCAGTTTTAAAATGAAATTTTTTAGAAAATCAAGACAAATCTTTTTTGAAAATTAGCAATTTTTCAATTATTTCTTAATTTTAAATTTTAAATCAATAAGTAAATTGTAGCACATATCATAAAAATGCATGCAAACGGTTCACACTACAAAGTCAAGCTTGCATGTGTGAATGTAATTTGGGGACTTTTAATATTCATTTATATTTCATTATACTCATAGATAATTCAACACACATGCAATGTTGTTGATAAAGAACAAAGTAAATAAAACACTTGTTTTTTCACTCTCATTTCGATATAAAAATTGTCGCAGAATAGACGTGAAGAAAATAATTACGTGACCAAATATGTCGGAAAAAAATAATCAAGCAAATCAGCCACTAAATAATCAAACTAATAGTGCACAACCCACTCAAATAGGTGGACAAAGCTATGGCTTCCAACCACAACCTGGATTCCAGCAACCACCTCCAGCTTATGATCAAAGTTTTACAGCTCAAGGTCAGCACCAACATCAGTTCTATCCAGGACAACCAGGAGCTCCAGTTGTCACAAGTTAGTAACTATTAATAAATAATGAAATTAATCTTAAGTGCCGCAGTAAACTTACATGAACTTTAAGTGATTACAGAAATTTCTGTAATTGTAGTGCAATGCAATAGAAAATGTAATGATGAAGACATCTTTACTTAAAGTTGTTGATAATTCTAAATTGCACTAGCTGGCTAAGAGCGTGTTCTCAAGGGCACTAAGCCAAGAGCCACACTCATGAGCAAGCTCTCATGAGCATGAGTTATAACTATTAAGGTTGACTTCTTAAAAATTGAAAAATATTAAATATTCCAATTTAATTATCATCTATCCTTAATAATAGTAATCGCAAATACCATATATGGTCCTGATCCCAAAGTGATAACGTGTCCAAGCTGTGGACAAATGGTAACAACTCGCATTGATTACGAATCATCGACCAAAACTCATTTGATGGCTGGTCTTCTTTGTCTTCTCATTTGGCCATGTTTTTGTAAGTAACATTTTGTTTGTATTAATTATTATCTAGTTTTGTGTCTACGCCAATTTATCAAAACATTCAACGATAACAAAAGTTTTCGATTGAAGATATTTCACAATTTTGGAAATTTTCTAATCAACTAAATTTTAATTAATTTACAGGGCTTCCTTATGCCATCGACTCATGCAAGAATGCTAGTATGTATATGATTACTTCTATTTTTAAAGATCTTACCATTATTTAATTTAATTTTACAGATCATCTTTGTCCATCATGTAACGCATATCTAGGAACATATCATGGATAAAAAGGACAACCAATGTGATCAGTATTCTTAAGACATATCTATTTATTCACCGAGAATATTCTTAAATTTGATGTCAAATTTTTTTTTAAATTTATAAATAAATAAAAGTGATATCCACTAATATTATCCTAATGTAATTCTGTTTTTGTTCATTTTGTTATCTAGTATCTTATCATTTTATCAAAAACAGGGATTAAGACTCACCAATACATTTCACATCGTGGAAATAAATCGAAATTCCATTTTATTGAATTTCGTATTCAGTAAGTTTTTGGCTGTTGTGAAAGAAATTTATAATTTAATCAATGGCTGCACCAAATCAACCACCATCTTATGATGATCATTCGAATTTTCAGAGCCAGCCACCACAGAATGCTCAACCATATCCGCCAGGTTATCCACAAGGATATCCCCAAGGTTATCCACAACCAACAGTAATTGCTCCTCCTCCAAATAATTTCCATACAGTTCCTCAATTTACGGTCGTTACTCAGCAACCAAGTAAGTAAAAATAAATAAAGAAAAATACCGAAAATTTACAAGTTTAATTTGATATTAGCAACTAGAGTTGTTGTTGGAGTCACTCCATTACTGGGTCCACTTCCAGTAGCCATGTCCTGTCCATATTGCTATGCATTGATAACAACATCAGTAAAAAATGAGATATCACTGCGAACGCATTGCTGTGCATTAGGTCTTTGTTTGGTGGGGTAAGTTCGAATTTTCATTATAAATTTCCTTATCACATAATAAAAAGGCATTAAATCTTATAAATATTTATAATTGCTTGATGACATGTTAACGATCGCAAATATCATTTTTTTATATTTTTATATTTAGTCTTTGGCCATGTGCAATTATGCCATATGTATGCGGTGGGTGCTGTCAAAAAACTGTTCATACATGTCCAAACTGTAACACATTTATTGGAAGTGATTGAAAATGATGAAATAAAAAAAGAGACTGACTCATTGAAACTCTTGAGTATTATTATATACGTCTTTGAACAACATTTATTAATTTTACATTTGATAAGATTTTGATAACTTCATTAAAAATATACACTTTGAGTGTAAATTGGGATTTAACTTTAATATGATTTGATTATATTTTGAACTTTGAATTGTTATGCATAGATAAAAAGAACATTTTTTAATTAAATAAAACTAAAAATAATAAACAAAAATATTTGCCAACATCTTTAAATCAATACTTTTCAGAAAGATAACAAAATGTTAAAGGAACCATTCACTTATTATGTAGCATGACCACCTTACCCCCTTTACCTTTCTAACAGCGTTATGAAATTAGAGTCCCGAGCAACACAAATTAAGAAATCTTCGCCTTACAGCTTTCAAGGCTCCGCTAAACCTTTTTTATTAACACCAAATGGAAACCCCCTTTGGTGTGACGTCCATAGACAATGATAGAGAAACTATTGAGAAAGCTATTGGTAACTGGCAAACGGAAGCCAGCAGAAGAGCCAGCTTTAGACGTCTAAGCGCGCACGTAGATCACAATTTTTCTGTATTGGCTTCCATTTGGTGTTAATAAAAGAAGTGTAATAGAGCCTTAAAAGCTCAATAGCGTCGCTCGGGAACTGACCCAAAGAATGACGTTGTTTACTCAAGAAGCAATTAAATGTACGTCAAATTCATGACTTCGTGAATCACCAACTATATTTGAAGGCTTATCGTATATTTTATTTAAGTGACGATTCCCTATCACAGTTTTTATTTACGTCTCTATTAATTGCAGATAGTGAATGTAAAAAAAACGAAATATAATCTAACCATATTCCATTGGAATATTTCAGTTTGTGTGTAAATTTCAGCCAGTAAAGTTTACTGTTGACATTTTACCAATAATTTGCACGACAATTTCCATTGCAATCTTATCTTGATCTTTTCTGATTTACGAAGAAATAATTAATTTTGTCTATGGAACTGAAAAATCCAGCAATGAGCCAACCACCATATCCAACGCAAGGACAGCCACCATATCCAAATCAGAGTCAACAACAATTTGGACCACCACCAGGCGCAATGCCTGCGCCAACATCATATCCACAATATGGACCGCCACCAATTACCACACAACGTAAGTTATTGTTATATTTTTTTGAGCTTCTTCAAATATTCCTATAAAGTATTGAAACTTACAAAAATCAGAGGTCGAAGTCAGTGAGGCTAAGTAGTGGTCAAAATTTCAATCGATTTCAAGTCAACTAGAGTGAACTTGACCCCCCGACCACTACAGTCGTCTTAAAATTAGTTAAAATTTTAGTGAAGTGAATTACATTGAACTCATCGACTTTGACCTTTGGCTTTAATAATTAATAGTGGTTATCTAGAATACAATATCTATTTAAACTTTGCAAAGCTTTATACATATTAGAAACATTTCATAAATCAAGAATGCGCATGTAGAACTGCATAAGTTACTGAAAAAACATGAAACTGATGTGAATACGTTTTATACTCCTTGATATTAATCTAATGAATCAGAAAAAGTGCATGGTCATGTTATAGTAATCACTCGACCACATATTTTAGAAATTCCCCATCAGAAATGATTTGCACTACAACATATTTTGAGATGATTTTATCTAAAATATTTGACTTACAAAATATGTTTAAATTTATTTTAGCGACGACAGTCATCATACAGTCATCAGTTCATTTGGGTCCTGATCCACAGCCCATGACATGTCCAAATTGTAGAGCAAACATAACAACACGAGTAAAGGACGAAGCAACGACAAAAACTCACTTATTTGCATTAGGTATATGCTTGGTCGGATGCAGTTTGGGATGTTGCTTCATTCCATATTGCGTTAGTAGCTGCCAAGGACAACGACATGAATGTCCAAACTGTGGTCAATTCGTTGGAATGCATAAATAAAATCGAAATACTTTTATGTGAAATGTTTTAAAAGTAAATCTTTTTATCTACATATATTCCGGTAAATGGGAAGTGATAAGATACGAAAAGACGATTAAAGTTAATGTTTGATTGAAATTACACTACTTTTATCGCTTTTGTCTACGTTTTATTTAGTGTGTGTATTTTTGTTATCTGAATATAAATAAAAATTGTATAAATAAAATATTATATTGTTCTTTGATACCTAGAAATTGGCAAAAAAGTCATGCAATACTGTTAAATAAGCTTAATCAGAAATTGATTGGGAAAATACAAAAAGTTATGAAACCAATTTCTTCTTCCGAATAACATAAATCGTTCAATCAATCCAAAATCTAACACCAAACTAGCGATACACTGACTTGAACCAAATCTGGCACAAAACCAACTTTACGTCGTCCTAGAATCTATGATCAATTAAGCTATTTATGCTAGTCAGGTCTGTTACATTATGGATTATTTCAAACTGCAGACATTCAAATTGTAATCAATGCCCGCTATAAGTCGCAAGACTGATCATAATTGACTGTTACTGACTACTAAGCTCAAGCATATATCTAAATTTTCTCCAAAAATTAATCAGCAATAAATTACACTCGTTAAGAGATTCACATTAAAACCAAGATTTATTTCCATATTACACGAAAATTTCTCATTATTTTTGACCATCCAACGATCAGTCAGTATTTATAGACAACGCATCGATATCGTAGAAAATATTTTACTCAAAAAATTTTCTTTCCTTCAATTTCCCTCAACTTTTGTACACACAAAAAGAATATGAAAAACAAGCAGTCAAAAGAGTTTCTCTCATTTCTTCTCATTTGGGTTCCATACAGTGCACATTCTTTGACTTGATCTTCTTTTCATCGGCGATGAAATACATAAAAAAGAAAATTAGCATACTACACTATACTATACAAAATATAATTATAATACACCGTCTGCCTTTCTCTCCTGAAACGTTTGTGTTTTCTTTTCGCTACATTTTCATTGTCTTATTTGAGCTGGACGCGTACGGAACATCTCCTACGATTTTTCTCAGATTTTTAAAATCTTGTCACTCGTGTTTAAACTGAATAAAAAAAAAGAATATTAATTTAATCAGAAAACAAATTGATGTCAGATGTGTTAATTGACATTAATAGCATCAAGTGAAATATAATTAACTGAATAATAATTAATTCAATTAAGTCGTGAAATATTTTGGATGTTAAATACTTGTTAAGAGACAGTAAAATAAGTCAAAGTTAAAAATGGATAGTTTTATGAATCCACAGAAAGGACATAAAGGATTAAAAGAACCTGATAAACCATGGAATTTTATAGAGTGTGAGGATACATTCCCAATGAATCCATTGATGAAATAACTTACTGTGATTAATGTCCTGCTTTTTATTCTGTTCTTTTTTTTACACATATAGCTGCACTTATTGCAAGACACGCACCTGAAGTTAGTATTGAAATTTTTTGTTAAACAATTAAATGTGCCCACTATCGTTTTTGCAAGAATGTGATAACTTGAGTCTGATGAAACGCAGACGAAATTTTTTAATTCTGATGTGAGATATTTAAAAATATTTTAATCTCCCCAGGCAGAACTAGAGTTTTTTTTATAAAACTTATTCTTAGTTCTAATAATATTTCATCTAAAACATTGATTTACATGACAAATTCTCAGTAGGGAGTCACAACAAGAACATTTCTAATCATAGTCACTAGTCTGTCATAGAGTTGAGTTAAGTTTGTTGTCTCAACCAATTTAGAAGTGAAAAATGATTTTCAATTTGGAAAATTAAAAAAATTAAAAATTCATGTACAAAATAAAATAGAATGAACAATTGATATCGGAAGTTCTTTTGTTTACAAAATTAATGTGCTTCAAATTTTATGTGAAAAAATGAAAATGTGAAAATTGAGAAAAAAGAAAACAGTGAATGGAGAATGTTTAAAAACGAGGCGATTAGTTAAATTACTCCGTGGAATTTAATCACATTATATTCTTCTATTGCTTGTAGATTGAGAATAAACAATACCACGAAATTTAAACAAAAAATGTTAAAGATAAAATTTTTGATTTTTTTCAAGATACTGATAGGCTTGCCAGATATCTTCAAAATTGTTTTTTTGCAATATTTTACTTTAAATTGATTTTTAAACGACTTTTAAAAGCGTAAAAGCTATTTCATTCAAGATTAACGACCATCTCTTAAAAGATAATAGTTACAACTGCTAAAACCAGCTAAGTTTTTCAAAAGAATTACTGCTTAAATTCTTTTAATGCGATCCTCCTAAATCACTCAATCAAAAACTGTTATTTTAAAATTTATCTTTGGATATTCATTTTAATTCTGTCTTTATATGACAAATAATTTAAGTCGTTTATTATTCTGACTCTCTGTCATTCCGCTTTAAACTATGCTCCTTTTATTTTCACCTCAATTTTCCTGGAAAAGACTTGTCAAATAAGAGATTTTGTTAATTTGGGATTAATTTTTACTAGTGACAAAAGAACATTAGTTTCCATCTGGACATTAACTTGCCATCAACTATGTAGTTAAAACGTATTTTCTCGGATTTAATTATAATCACATAAAATTTTCAATTTTGCAGATCGTGCAATAGTTAAATTCTTGAATTGATATCTTCTTACAGTGCTTGTTAGGATTTTATTCTAGTTTCTAAATAAAAATATTATTTTATGCTACAATAGAATGGATGTAGCAGTAATTGAATACAAAATTTGACAAGAAAGTGAAGTTCCTTCTCTAAAGTTTTATAAACCTAAACATCCCGAGCGACACACATGAGAGAATTTCACCATGCTGTTTTTAAAAGTTACACTAAGTGTCCCTTATGTAGAACTCGAAATGGTACCCACCTCAGTGTGACATCCATATGCCTGTACCAACATGATTGAAATCTAAATTAAAGAAGAAGTAACGAGTTTTATATATGATGAGGATGTCGTAAAATTTTTTAAAATGTATAGAGTGTCACGTTTTTTTACATCAGTTCCAACTTAAGATTTTTGTAGGCTTTAAAACACAATCTAAAAATAAACTCGAGTTATCACAATTCTTGAAGCAAAAAAAGAAATGTGTCATTTTTGTTTTGACCACTTTAATCACATTTCACTTCACATGTGGATTAAAGAATACATTTCCTTAATAATAACTTACTTAATGTAAATTCTCTTTATGAAAATTATTACTGATAATTTAATTTCTTATTTTTCTTCTTGAAAATATGAAAAGGTAGGACCACATCCAATGAAAATAAAATGTCCCTCATGTGCCAAACAAATCACATCACACATTGATACAGAGACTTATTCAAAAACGCATTTTTGTGCAGCCGCTCTGATGATGACAATTGTGTAAGTTTTTACAAAATGTGCATTATTTCAAATTGAAAATATACTTTTGTACATGAAGATGACGATCATAATGGGATATAAAATTAATGGGTTTGTAAGTGAAGAAAAAGAAAATATTTTGAGTGACATGAAAATGAGTTTTAGAAAATTTCAAAATAAACTGACAAATGACACAACTCGTGCTAACTGAATCATTTTAGTGTTTGTGAAACCAGCCGTGACTTTATGTAGCAAATACTAAAATTCCTTGACCAGTCACTCTAATGATCTTCAAGACACAGTTTCAAAACATAGATGAACTTAAACATGATAAGTTTGATCTGAAATTGCCAGTATACTTACCATTTTCGGTGACTATATTTCAATTTTGCCGGAAATTACAAATTGCTGGTATAAAAACTGTTAACACTGCCTATAACTTACCGCATTATCAAATATAAATTCATTCTTTTGATGATGCATCAAGCATAGGCAACAGTTATATGTAGTGGAGATAAATGGTTAAAATGTGCTTTGCGTCATGCTTTCTAACAAACCCCGGTAATTCATTTGTAGGAGCAGATGACCGGAAATTGTAGGGCGTGGGTTTGAAAAACACTCAGGATATGTTGCGGGGAATTGTGAAGTCAAATTTTGGCGAAAACAGCCAGAGTCATATCAGACACAAGCTTCTGACTTTATCACGTCATGCTACTTTAGAGTAGATTAATTGGAAAAATAAATAATGAAGGACTAGACATTCTAATGATTCCACATTAATCCTCTTTCGTTTTGTATATTTTTACTTTTCATAGCAGTTAGACAACTTTACTCATAAATCACACTTATAATTTTTCAAACAGAAAATATGATGAGAAAAATGTCATTGATTGACACTCCAGACTTAGAAACTTGGTGCCTCTCTAATTACCATCAGTAAAAAATAAACAGTCGCCAATTTTATGCAAAGCACAATTCCTACATAATTGCGTTTTTATAAATATTTCTATCGAGTTTCTATGCCTAGGTATTTTAAAAGAAAAAATTTAAAATCAACAGCATCAAAAAAATTTTTTAAACGACACAAAACACAAGCTCCACATGTTTATAACCAATCGTTCACATTGTAAAATTGTAATTAATGTCAGTCAATTTAAACATATACTAATAAAAATTTTCTCACTTTCTCTCTCTATTCCTATAGATGCTGTCCACTGTCATGTCTAGTGTACTTAATAGATACATGGAAGAGGAAGCATCACTATTGTCCGGAATGTAAAATGTATCTCGGAACTTACAGTGGCTAACAAAACTGTGATAAAGAAATTTTTATACTTTATATTAATACATTTAAAGTGTGAATCTTTCTCCTATTCTTAATTGTTTTTTTTTATTCTATTTTCTCATTGTTACAGTCATTCTTTAATTCTTAGTGTTACTATCATAAATTTATTATTGTTGTCATTGTCATTTTTTTAAAAGAATATAAATATTATTACGTTCGAAAGGATATTGTAAAATATTATAGACATAATGTTTTGCCAAAAATCGTTAAAATCTCTATCGTTATTGTCACCGTAAGTCTACTTTTAAAATATATTCATGATTACATTTTCTTGTAAACAGGGCAGGGGCGTATTAAAGAATTTTAAGGATGTACGCTAAAATTGTTAGAGTTTTGTAATTTTTGTCACGAAAAGCCCTAATAAGTTGAGGAATTTCAATCTAAAAATAGAAGATTTAAGCCTCTTTCCCCCTAAATACATCCCTGATGCTCGCGACGTGATTTTAAAATCATAAAGAATGTGAAATTGGGCAGGGTCACGGCTAAACATTTTCCTAATTTCTTGTTCCTATTTTGTTACAGTTTAAATATTTTTGATGTGGAAAACAAATCTTTTATAAAGAAGTCCAACATTTTATTTAAAATAAGGATGATATAAAATAAGTATTAAAGTTTTATTTCAAAATGAAGATATGGGAGTTTAAAAAAATGTTTTAAGTCACTTGTGAATGACCTAAATGATTCACACTATTCAAGCCCCCTCAGTGCTTGCAATCTGTTTCTTGATGCAGGAGACATTTTCCATTAAAAATATGTTTGTTCTCTTAGTCAAACTTTAACAAAAGATTAATCAATAGTGATGTCATTGTTTCCCATGAATTTCTGTTTAAGCATGAAATTTAATTTAAAACATCTGAAAAGTCAATGTGATGATTATACAAAATTTAAATATATACAAAAAAATAATTAGCATGACTCAACTAAAGCCTGTTAATTATTGAAAAAAAATCTCATTTAAACTTTCTCAAATAACAAAAGAAACAAAAAAAATACGAATATTATTAACTAGGACTGTGTTTACTAAATATATTGGCACAGATGTAAGCAATCTAGCTGTAGTATATTTACACATTTACCTAAAGATATTTACTGATTTTTCACAATGTTAAGAAAATTAAATTGTATTACAAACTATATTGGGAATCTAAAATCGAGCTGATATCAAGGATTAGCTCATTATTAAACTTATAAATTTAAGAAAGTTTCAAGGTTTTAAAAAATATTCATTCTAAAAATTGGCGCGTGTATTTTTTTCTCTCATCTTATCTGAAACTTCGTCAACTTATTCTGAATTTCACCATATCGGCAACATCAATTATCCCAAAAATATTTAAATTTAAAAAAATATCTTTCAACTACCCTCATTTAGTAGTCTTATTTATGACCAATTTGATTTCACACTTTTTAACGATTTTACGTATTTCCCAATGACAAATATTTAACTTTCTGATTCAAGAATCTAGCAAAACATTAAGTTGTTGACATTTTATAATCGTTATATACATTAAGAGACATTACTAATTTGTTAAAAATAATCGAGGAAATTTCTTTTTTAAAATTCTCTCTATTTTTTCGCTGGTTTTCCATTTTCTATTAATTAAAAAACGTAAAAAAAAAGTTTAATTATGTAAATGTAATTAATGTTATTTTGAAAAAAAAATACAATATGTTCTGTAATAAAATAAAGACATAAACTGAATTTATTAGAACAAGATTTTTCATGATGAACATGAAAGCTGAAAAATCAATAAACACATTTTTTATTTCTCTTCACTTTCAAATACGTCTTTGTGAAATACACCAATAAGATTATATTGTTATTTGACAGTCAATGAAATTTTCAGGCATGGCAGGAGAAGAAAACATTTTGTTTAAAATTTCGTCAGATATTTTTTTATGTTTACAGGATTGTTTGACCTTTATTCTTACACCTACCTATGTTTTCTTAGCAAGTATTTTCAAGGTTAATCTATTGTATTAAACTATTCTAATGAAGTTTAAAATTCATTAATTTTTAAAATTCCTTATTTTTAACATTTTGTTCAACCTTTTGAATTTTTAAAATTCCGAATTTTCAGAAATCACATCATGAAGATAATCACAATCGGAAATTGATTGGATAAAACGGGTACCGAAATACGCAATCATGAATTAAAAAGCAAAGAAAATTTAAAATCAGATTTACTAAATATGAAAATGTGGATCAAAGGAAACTCCATGCCAAGTAGAAATGAAGCAATTAATGTAGATGAGGCAAAGTGTCAAGACATCACGGAAGTACTTTAAAAGTTTGATGAAACACATAATCAATGTGTGTTGTGTGATGCGCCACAAAACTTTCGCAATGCTGTTTTAATTTGATGTGAGGTAGGTGATTATGGTTTCAATTAAGTTGCAAAGAAATGAATTTTTTATTTCAGAGCATATAAAACTGTTTTAAATTAAGAACAGTTGTGTAGCCTTAAATCACTTGGTTTTGGTTTCAAAATTTCTACTGCATATTTTTAAAAACTTCGAGCAAATTAAAAACAATTTTTAAAAGGATTTAAGAAATCCGATCTCTATTATAAGAATGTGTTTTTATATTTTTTGGTACATATTACTAATAACACAGTCTGTAATTTTACTGAATATTTCAATTTAAAATTTAAAAGTTTAACAATTGAAATTGAGATATTTATACTAATTATCTATCAGCAATTAGGCATTGTAAAAGATCACATGAACAAACACAGAACTTCTGGAAAGCGTATGGCTTCAGGACAGATTCGATGAAATCCAGGCTCAATCCAAAGTCAAGACGACATGACCTGGATTTTTGGTAATTTATGTTACACTGTGCTTTTATAAGATTCTTGATAAATACTATTAATTGAGGCAGTATTGTACTTGGTACTTCAAAGATGTGAGCCAGTTGTAGAGTCAGCTTTAAGCGCCATCTAAGGAGGGATCACAATTCATCTGGATGATCTTAACGAATAAGATAAGTCTTATTGCATTTAGAATTAATTAATTCATGCATGCAAATGAATATTAATTTCATTATTTTCGTGTCATTCTTAATGCAAAAATGATGAATTTATTAGTTATTTTATGTCGATCAACGGAAATTCACAAGTTAAAAAGGAAGACAGGAAGAACAAATAAAATAAATAACTCATACATATAATGCAATATTTGTTTGAAGAAGTAATGAAAGGTTGTGGGAAAATAGACAAAGCTGATAATTTAGCATGTGATCATTTTACCATTCATTTATTTAACTATCAATATTTATTTTTGCAATTGGAAGGATGTTTTAATTAAAAGAATGAAATACCTCTGTTGATTCTTCCGTCAATTTATATTTTATTTTCAACTCCAATGCCAAGAATGTCTACAGTTTCCTTCCTTTTTTCTACAAATAATTAAAACACTGAACTTAAAAAGGGATTAACTACAGACACAAAAGAGAACTTGAAAAATTTCAAAAATACGCTTTAAATTTTCTTTATTTTTAGCCTGACAGTCAATAGAAATGTACCGTAAATCATGTTAATCAGCTGAAAATGTTCAATTTTCAATTCTTCTTCTCAAGTGAAACCAAAACTCATCTCATTTACAATTTCTTTTTTAAAAAGATTTCACATTTTGTTGTGTTAAGTTATGATAACATATGTCATGCTGTTCATACTCTCCATGATATATTTTTCTTAAAATTTTCGTGAGAAAAATTAGTTCATTGAGAAAAATAACGTACAAAAAAACTGTGAGAGTTAATATTTCTATCATTGATCGGCGTTAATGATCATCTGATTTAAATTTCCGGAAATCTTCTTTATGAACGAAAAGACCGAAAGACGAATGAAAAATTTTCTCTCATTTACGTGTTATTTAAAAGAAAATACTCAGCATCATACATACGTTTAGAGAAAAACTCACGCATGAAAAATGAGAAAATTAACAAAAAATTGCTTTCAGAAATTTATTTCCTCGAGGAAGATTTTCTTTACCCAGTGGGGAAATTCTTAAAATTATAATTTCAATTTTGCAAAGTAAAAACCTCTAATTTAAATTTAATAAAGTATATGTGGCCACTTTTAGCTAGGTTATAATCTTCCCGAATTGAACAGACTGCGATTAATCGACCCTATATCTAGCAATAACTTTGACATTTGTGGAAATTGCTATAAAGTGTCTAGTTTATTACTTCATTTGAACTTGACTCCATTGCTTTCTGAACATAAGTAACTAACGATTTTCCTAACTCTCAGATAGGGCTCGTAGAGATGGTAATGCACTGGTCATCGGTTTTTGGAAAGCTGTTAGCAGCGATAACTAGTTTCAAAAGCAAACTAAGGGAGGCCATAGATCACAATTAATATGCACGACCAACGAAAAATAGGCCGAGCACTTCAAAAAAATTACTCATCCCACTTCCTTGACAATGTCTCTAAATTAAAAACCTTCCTTCCATCCCTGATGACGTTAAAAAGACTCCCCAAAAAATCTTAAAAACCCCACAGTACAGACGAAAAAGAAAATCAAAACAAAAATTTACTCCAAAACAGCGTTACGAATCCTAATCGATGATATTTTTAGGCCAGCTCCTCATGTGTCTTCATGATGATTTCACTTTCGTTCTAGTCAATTTTAGTATCTTCATTGGAGCGAATGTGTAAAGCACAAAAAAATATTGAGTGGAGAAAATTTTGAATACCTATTTTTGTTAATTTTCCAATAAATAAAAACAAGTAAATTCCGCAAAGTTCAAATTAAGATAAAAGCAACTGAGAAAAGATGGCTGAAATGATATATTGTAAGTATTGATGCACTCAATTGACTTAATATCTAAAATTTAAATAATTTTTTTAGATAATGATGAACTTAAAGCAGTATCTACACATATTATTTGTCCTAAGTGTCAATCACCAACGTCCACTAATGTAGAAGTGAAAAATACCAAGACAACGCATATGATAGCATTTTTAATGTGTTTAGTTGGCATGTGTCTCTGTGCATGGCTACCATATACAATAAATGGTAAATTAAATATTCTCAAATTTTTTTATTTATTTATTTTTTACCCCATCCAATTGCCACATTTTGCTACTCCAAATGATTCATTCGCATGCTGTGGATTGGATGTTTGATAGAAACCAGAAATGTGAAAAGATCAGATAATTGCGAAGTTAAATTTAATAGAGTAACATGATTAAATTGAGACATTTTATATGGAATTCAAGTCATTAAATTTTGGAACTGATTTATAGAGTCAACTAAATTAGAATCGGTATTTCTACGTGTGGACAACTTGACATAATGTTAATAACAAGATTTACGATCGACTAATGAGCAGGTAATGACATTTTCTCTGGAACGTTCCGTAAAATATGTCATTAGTCGATCGTGTGTCTAGTTGTTAATTAGAAATTATGTCTGGTTGTCCATTATTTTATTTAATTGACCTCAAATCAAATTTAATGCATCCCAAATCACACAAGTTATTTAATCATTATAATTGTTTTATTTTCATGCCGGCATGACTTTGGTATGGTGCTGGATTAAACCGAACTCTGTAAGTCAGCTACAATTTTGATCGCTAAATTGTTTTGTGCTATTCTTTTTCTAAAAGACGTCATCTAATGACGTCGATATTTAATGACCATTTGCTGATTATAAATTTCAAGTGCAATGATATCTCCCGCTATCTCAAAAGAAAAGAAAATCATTTTTATCCGCGAAAAAAAATTAGAAAACTCAAAACATAAAAAATGATTCACAAAAATCTTATTTTTAGTTTAAAAATATTTCTGATGTGTGCTTTTGTTATTTTATGATTTTTCTTAGATCTTTAATTCTCGCATTCTTTTTTTTAGACTGCCGATCTATCAGACATTACTGCCAAAAATGCAATAGATATGTTGGAAATTATCGAGGAAATTATAGATTCTGTTAAATCTTCAACCGCAAAAACTACCATCATCATTCAAAACTATCATCAAACTCGAACGGCCCAATGCAAGTCATCACGGTGTCGTCAGGGTAACTTCACGTCTTATCGTTAATACGGCGATTTACGGGTGCCCTAACGAGCATGTTGTGCTGTTCGGGAAAACTTTCATGTTAATCATTTACAAAGTCTAAAGCTCTTAAAGTCATTATAATTGTTTTATTTTCATTTTTGTGACAATTTATTAAGTGTATGTAACTTTTTAAAAAGATGTCCGATCGGCACATGTTGAGATGTTTGAAATGTTGTCAACACGACGATGAGGCTGCGTCTAATGCCAACATTTCAATATGTTCCGATCGAGATTCATTTTTGAAATGTAAACGTTTGTATTGATAAACTAAAGATTTATATTTTACATTCGTGTTTCATTTATGACTTATCGGAACTACAAAATTTTAAAGTTTTATACGTTCAAACATGAGATGAAATGAGATTCCTGCAGCAGTTAATTATATCCGTTGATATATTGTTCTGATGGCCATTCAGGATGGTGAAATCATATCAGTAACACAACTCAGTTAAAAATTTAAAGTATCATATTGCAAAAAAAGAAGTGACCCGAGTGGATAAAAATTCGTTATAACTAGTTAATGTCAGTTCATGTTAAGTTGATATCTAGCTCTGACATACCGGTTGTCCCGTGGGGAAGATACTGTCCTGTGGGGGTTCACACAGGTTGGATCTAATTTATGAACATCTTATCAAATCATCAAAAGTGTGTATACAAAAGTGCATTTAAAAGGAAATTCATACATCTTTTGCTGTATATCTCTCAATATGTGTGAATTTTCTCAAGTTCAAAATTTTGGTAGTTAAAAAAAGTAATTTTCATTGGTGAAGTGTGAATTGATGTATTGAGTTTGAATGTACAAAGAAAAAGAAGAAACATGTGTAAATGTAAACAGCTTTTTTGATATTTCAATTTTAAAAGCAGGTCGTAAAGCAGCTCAAATTTTATTCATTCAGAAAAATAAGGAAATTAAAAAAGTTATTGTTAAGTTGTGCATGAGCTGTGGTTTGATTTTCTCAAAAGAAATGTGTTGTAAACTATCAGTAACCAAATATGTTAGGAGTCATTTGGATATTTCGTAACACTACAATTGGATACATGACCATTAAAATGAGATCCAGTGACTCATGTCATAGATAACTCCCAGATATACTCCAGTTCACACTAAGGATCCATACAACCGTGCATAAAAACAAGATTTATTACGTTACGAGAATGAATTTCTATTGTTTAAATAAAATCAACATAACCAGATCCAGTAGGAAACTTCTAGACCATTAAAATGAACGTAATATGGAATCCAGTTCATGCTTTAATATAGAATCCAACTCCGTTACGACCTTTAAAATAAGATGTTACAAAATATTCAAACGACTCCATAATCCACAAACTTCTCTAATAATTGAAACCGTTTGAATCTTTCTCAATATATTTTTCAATACCTACTCTTACTAAAAATAAGACACAAAGATTCAATCTTACTATTCGAAAATTGTTACAATCTAAGTCTAATTGTTATTATTTAATTATTTATTATATTCATTTGATTTTGGCTTTTATACTTTTTGAAATAAATAATCATAAAATAAAGAAAGATAATGCATTTTGTCATATATTGTTGGCATGAGTAATATTGACGACTAATATAAAGAACTACTGCATAAATCATCTAATTCAAAGCTACACAAAGCCTTTAAGTCAACGAATTAAAAATTTATTTGTAATTCACGTACCCAAGCAGCACAATGCGTCGAACTGCATTTTCGTCGTAAAATTGGGTTGAAATCAACCGTCACGGTACTGACAGAGCAACTTTGCGTCTTGCCGTTAACACAGCAGCCGACTTAGTAGGACGTAGCGATGCACTAGAGAACACGATATGCTATTTGGGATACCTAACTGCATGTCTCTTAGCTTTGCGATTTATCATTAAGAAAAAGTCACTATGGTGCCAAGTAACTCTAACTAACGAATGAAATGGTTACTAAAATATTTACTAGTTCAATACTCAAGTCAAAACATCTACAAGCTTAATTACTTGACATGTGAAACAAGGATCTGTTAGATTACAACAATAGATTGAAAACCAAAAATATGAAATGGACACAAAATCAATTTCTTTAGTCCGTCGCAAGCTGTTCTTAAGCTCATTCATTGTGAATTTTTGAGATTTTTAAATAAAGCCATGGGTAAGATTCTGCTGATTAAACAATCAAACCATATTTTAGTTCACAAATTATCTCTTCCAAGTTAATTCAAATTTATCGCATCAACGTTGCTGCTTATATGACTTACCTCCAAGTTATGAAGAGGCAATGTGCCGCAATCAGGTACCACGACCAAAAAATCATGTTGAAATTTCATCAATATCCTCTATGGTGTCACAACCAATGGTATATTCTGTACCCGAAGTGATGACAACTAATATAAGGGCTTAGCAAACTGTAAATTAGCTACCAATTCATTGCCGCAATCATCAACGTATTTTTGAGGCCTTAAATCAACCAGGAATATCTCAAAATTTAAGAAATAATAGATATCAAACTCACTTTAATGTACATCCACAACCAAGATCAAATTGTGTTGTTCAAGTTGATGCACAACATCCATCGAATCGTGAAACTCAGCATTCATATGAAAGATCAAGTCCTGGAAAAACATTTCAATGGAAGAAAATTTTATTAATTTATGTGGTCTGTGTTTTTCTTGCTATTATCGTGTTTAACACTTTTCGGAACTCGTCAAAATAATTACGACTTTAATCTATGGTATTGTATCTTTAGTCGTGTACTTTACAGCACATTTCATTATAATAAAGGAAAATTCATAATTTAATTTCATTGCTAAGGCTTCTTCTAGTTGCAAGACATTTAAAATGAGTAAATTTAATCAAGTTCAGGCTTAATACCTATTTATATCCTTTATATTATTTCAGACTACTACGACTATCAGCAAAAGTCTTATAGAGGTGACTGTCAAACGCCAAACATTTTCCGAACTGCAAGTAATCAACAAGGATCTTGTTCAAAGGATCCGTTGAACTCTGTATCATCAAGACTAAATGATGTAGCAGTTCCACCTGTTTATACGCCATCGACTTGCATGTATGCAATAGGGCAGCCTGGTCAGTCCAATGCAGAACGTAAGTTGTAATACATGAGAAATTTTGTTTCCTTACTTTATTTTACTTTACAGCTGAAATGAATACCATTCAGAAAATTCAGATGATGGGGAGCGTTCCATTGACTGTCCGATGTCCCAATTGTGGAGAGCGAGTCTACACAAGTGTTACTTATGAAAGTAACATCGTTGTTCATTGCTCTGGATTATTGTTGTTCTTGTTGATTTGTGGATGTTGCATCCCTTATCTCATTAACTCATTGAAGGATGTTCATCATACTTGCCCAAAATGCTTTCACTTTTTGGGAATCTATAAACGTTTTTAAGCAGAGACATTTGCAGAATGGAATTTTATGAAGAAAATTACTTTATACAGGCAGATAATATCAATTTAAAATGTCTAATAAAATTCAAGGAACTGTCTAATAAATTTACTTTTATTGTATGACGAAAATACCGTTCATTAGCACATGAATACTCTGTAACGGACAAAATTATTTTGAATTTTAAACAAATGTTTGGAAGCGACTCAAAAGCGCAAAAAAAGTTTTCATTATTATTTTGGAAAAATGGGTAATTAAATTAATTTAACAATTTCAGCAATCAGTAGATCGTTTTTTAACACATCAACTACTTATATCCTTTAGAGAAATCATTTCAACCTCCAGCGTACAGTGAGATTTATCCAACAGCTCCGCCAATAGATCAAAATTCATTTCAACAGAATCCACCATACCCAAATTTACCACAGCAAACAGAATGGAATCAACCAATCTATCCACAGCAGCCTTTGATCACACAACAGCCTATGATGGTTCCCCAACAGCCATTAATTCCTCCACGAACAAGTAAGTCAATAATTTTAATATTACTGGATCTTAATCCTTGAAAAACACAGGCTTATTGGCCCCTTATTCACTTGATTTTCTTGAAATTAAGCAAAACATATGATTGCATCAAAGTTCAAAAATGAATCATTTAATACACGCACTTCTGTTTATATTAATTATTTATGACTCAACTTCAATCTTCAACAATTGTATTTTTAGATGTAGTTGTTATCAACCAACAAGTAATATTTGGTGAAAATCCGATTGCTATGACTTGTCCTGGATGTCGAAACCAAATCGTAACAAAAGTTAGTCACGAAAATAATGTCATTAACCATTCAATAGCACTTGGTTTGTGCCTCTTCGGATTCTGGTGTTGTTGCTGTATTCCTTATTGCATTGATTCCATTAAAGATGTCAATCACTCATGCAGCAAATGTGGCGTATTTCTAGGAAAGTATCGCCGTGGACGTGTTTAAGTCATTGTGACATTATTTTAAGCATCAAATGTTTGTTATCCACTAAAGTGCTAAATCATATAATCAACATTTCGAAAGCAACTGCAACATTCTATTTTCTTAGAGGTGAATTTACTATTCAATTTAATTAATATTTTTCAACCATAATATCAGTTGAATTTGACCTTTTTGTGTGCTCTAATCAATTTACTATGCTGAAGCACACTTGTCTGTTAATTATAAAATATTTGAGCTTGTAATCCAGCATTTTTGTGTAGCTTTTTTGAACAAATTAACTTTGACATATTCCAAAGATTTATTAAATTTATCCAATTTATAAAATATTCAAAGTACTGGGCGTGCTTCTTAACGATAATAATTCTAATGGGAGATACTTTGTCAAGCCGTCCATCGCAAATGATAGTATTATGACCTTGACTAATTGTGGTCTGTATGTAAGAAGTATGGATTCCCTATGTTGTTGTCTTTACATAGTCTCGATACCTAGAATCCATACTCAAATGCTTACTGTTAAGAACAGAACTCAATTATATTATTTTTTTGGCAAACAATTTAAAATTTACATGATGAATCCTATACTAATTAACAAATAATAATAAGCCATAAATAATTAAACTAGTTTCTGACATGATATGTATGCATTTGTGCTATTTATAGCAACTAATTGATAAGAATGAACTGTGTGCTTTAAGCAAATAAAAATGTTTGAATAGCATTATATCAATCATTTTTAATTGCATAAAAGTGAGGAATAATGTATTGGAATCAAGTGCTCTACAATAACTCCTGTCGATGCAGAAGCCTGGAAAGAAATTTTTGTAGTGCATTTGATTTTGACATGATGAAGATTATTGTGTGATACTAAGACAAATATTATTACAATTATAGCTTATGTATGTTGTATAAGATGAAAAATGGAACTACAACGATGTTAAAGGACATATATTTTATTAAATACATATATTATCGTTTATTTACTGCATATTTTTTTAAAAAATTAAGAAATGTATTCAGTTCCTCTTTACACGCAGTAAAGTTTGATTGATGTACATTACATTTAGTTCTGTATTATTTTTTTCTGGAAATAAAATTGAAATTACATATTGAATATATTTAAATCTCATCTTAAGCAGCACTTACAAAGTGTATGTAGCAAGAAAATTTTACTGGATATAAATTGTTGAAATTTCCGTTAAATTCAAATTCAAACATTTGTAATGTTTTCAAAGAGAGTTCATAAATTACGTTACAAAGGGGAGGGTGAATATGAAAAAAGATCGTTTTTAACGTCATTTATAAACTAACCCCAAATTTGTTAGTAAACATGGAGATCGATCCCGAAAATTCAGAAATAGAAAATTTATCAGGCAAAGTCAATGAATTAAGAGTAAAGTTAAGAGAAGAGCATTCAAAAAGTCAGCATATACATCGTTCAACTGCATTTGATCAAAATCGATTTATTGATTCGGAGATATTAACAGAAAATGATGTTACTGGACTTTGTAGCCGCATTAAAAGACGAAAACATGCAACAGAAGAGGATTTAATTAAACTAGCAACAGCATTTTATCAAAATGAAGCTAATATATCTGCATTTATGAAAATCACAGGTGCTATAAATGTGATTGTCAAGGAATTTATTGGACATTCGGATCGTCAATTTCTAACAGCACAAGTACTGTGCAATTTAAGCCTTTCAGATGCCTGCTGCCCGAAAATAGCAACTTTTGCTGGTGCATATTTGATGATGTATTTGAGGAACGTAACACAAACTTCCTTCATTGTAAGTTAAGCTTGTAAATGTAATATTCAATTTAATTAACCTTTTTTTGTCTACAGAGAGTCTGTATTTGGACACTTCAGAATTTAGTTTCTTCAAATAATCACAAAACACTTGATATATTGATGTCTCAAGAATTGCTTCAAAATACGTTGTACCTAACTGATTCTGGAGATAAAGAAATTCAACATGAAGCATTGCAATTACTAGATTTAATCGTGGAAAGGAAATGGTCATCACTAGGCATGGATGAAAAGGATCGTGTTATTGAAAATCTATTAGATTATATTAGCAGCCATCCTTCGGATCATATCGCACTTCAGTGTCTGTATCATACTGGATTTTATTTGGAGAAGGAATCTTTAGTTAAAGTAATAAAATTGATGTTATTAAATCTAATTAATTCATCACTTAATGATGATAATGAAAAGTCACTTTACTTTAGTGTGAAAATTTTATCGACCTATTTTAAGCAAGATCCACATCAGTTTTCCTTGCTTCTCGATATGCTACACGAGAAAAATGTAAAATTGTCAACCATTATAAATGCAGCATTCAAGAATCCAAAACTCTTTAATATTACGAACGATTTAGTTCATTTTGCAGGATTGATTTTAACAAGTCAACTACCTGTTGCTTCAAACTATTTGGAATATGATGATCTAGTCAATAATTTACAAATACCCAAAATGTTTGCATTTTAGAAAACTTTTATTAAATTTTTACACTTTTGTGATGAAAACATCCTTGAATTAATGTCAAAACTGATTGTAACTCAAACTAATATAAAATCGTGGATTAATGGAATAAAGTTTAATGCAATTTTTAATCTAACTAGCTCGTTAGAATCAAAAAGTACATCAAAAATATCCTCAAGTCTAAAATATGTAGGAAATGCACATCAAAAATACGATTAAAATTTTTGTACTAAACTTATTTAACATGTCCAAGATCCTTCAATTTGGAAACTAAAGTGTCAACGTCAGGAATAATTGAACCAGCTTGACGAACTGGTGGATCTTCGACGGAAACAACTTCATATCTTGGCTTAATGTCAACACCAACATCAGCAACAGTTAATTTCTTAATTGGCTTCTTCTTGGCTTTCATAATATTCGGTAAAGTAGCATATCGTGGGATATTCAAACGTAAATCAGCACTAATTACAGCTGGAAGTTTAGTTGTGATTGTTTCTAAGCCTCCATCAATTTCTCTAACAACCTTCAATCCATTATCAGCCTTTTCTATTGCTGATGCAAAAACTGCTTGTGGCCAGTCTAAACAGGCAGCTGTCATTTGAGCTGTTTGATTCGAGTCATCATCAATTGCCTGCTTGCCGAGAATAATCAAGTCACACTTTTCATCTTGAGCGATCTTTGCAAACATTTTACTAATGTGTAGGGGTTGGAGCATATCATAATCCTTTCCAGAAATTTCTATGTGAATTCCACGGTCGACACCCATTGCTAAAGCTGTTCTTAAAGTCTCCTGTGATTGAGCTGGACCAACAGACAATGCAATAACTTCCGTTGCTAATTTCTTTTCCTTCATTTTTACTGCTTCTTCTACGGCGATTTCATCAAATGGATTCATTGAATGTTTTACACCTTCTGTGACAACGCCAGTTTTGTCAGGCTTAACACGAATCTAAAGATGCATGAAGAAAAGAAAACAATGTTGATCATAAATTTATGCTTACAAATATCCAAAGAGATTCCAAAGTTCAAGGACGATTTACATGACTGATAATAGCAGACATAATCAATCTTATGACTGAAATTTTCTAGTATTTCCTACCTTGACAGCATAGTCAATGACTCTTTTAACTCCAACAAGTACTCTTGACATGTTTAATTAGTTCTTAATCGTCGGAAGGCACAACAAAAAATGAAAAAATGAGAGATTAATTAAGAGCTACGAAAGTTTATGTCACAAAGGAACCCTACAAATGTTTTCACTTTTCCCATAAATATAGCGCACGTCAATAAAAGTTGAAATGTTATTTATCAATCATGTTGGAAGCGCATTTAAAATTTATGATAAAATTTTTAGTCTTCTCGGGAAAAATTTTGTCATCTCAGTCTGTTTGTTTTGAATTTCAGATTTTAAACAGAAATTTCAATTTTTAGAGTGTAATTAATATTTTAAATAGCTAGCAACACAGCAAATACAGCATAATAGACAAAGTGAGGAGTATAAACCACATCAACGAATAGTTTAAGCTGTAAAATTATCAATACAGTGAAAGTTTCTGTTCATACAAATGCGATCGTAAATGAATGTATAAGAAACACTTATCAGCAAATGATGAGCTCTGAATACAAGTGTAGGAGGTGATCAAATATATAAACCTTACAATAGTCACATATGTTTTTGTGTATTTATTTATGAAAAGTGAAAAGAAATGTATCAATTAAATTATTAGGAAATTTAAATCATCCAGAAAAGTGCAATGCTATTAGAAAATAAGTTAAAGTACACATTAATACGCAACAGTGATGGAGGAGATAGTCATTGGAATAGGTAAATGCAAAGCTTATCTTAAATATGAAAATCCAACTCATCAAATTTTTAAAAAATTCTTAACTAATCCAGATCAGAAAAGCGGCGATGGTTCCTGACATTATTCTTTGGGACCTGCATGCTGTATAGCACTCGTACAACAATGCCTTTAGTCATTCCTAAAATTAGTGCCGAGAAAAACTGGTCAAAATCAAATAGTGGAACTATCCTCTCATCATTCTTTTGGGGATATACGATAACTCAGGTTGCAGGCGGTTATCTTAGTGATAAGTATGGAGGAGAACGAGTCATATTTATAGCCAGCATATTTTGGAGTATAATAACAATAGCGATGCCAAATATAATCGAAATATCATCTTACTTCCAATCATTCTCTATGTTCTTCATCGTAGCAATACGTGTCATACATGGGTTCTCTCAAGGATTTCATTTTGCATCCATGATAAGTGTAACTAGTCAAAATCTTAATGTCAATGAACGTACGAATTTCTTTTCATTATTGACATCTGGGAGTGCATTTGGAACACTCATGACTGGATTCATTGGAACATTTTTACTCGATTATTTTGGATGGCCATTTGTGTTTCAAGTCATTGGATTTTTAGCACTTTCGTGGGCATTATTATTAAGATACTATACAATGTCATATGGACGACATCGTATTATTAACATATCATCGGAATTATGTATTAAAAATTGTGGAGCTAATGAGGAAGTGCCATGGCTGAGAATGCTATCATCGTGCCGTCTTTGGGCTTGTCTGCTGACACAAGCCTGTGAAATGAATTGTTTCTTCACACTATTGTCATGGCTGCCAACATTCTTCAATGAAAGCTTTCCACACAAAAAAGCCTATCTAGTTAATATGCTTCCATGGATAGCCGTTCTTATTTTTACAATAATTGCTAAAAATTTCACAGAACGGATGATTGCTCAAAAATATCACTTAACGACTGTGAGGAAAACTGTTCAGGCAATATGCTTTATAGTTCAAAATCTATCGCTGTTTATTGTTATGAATACAAAAGATTTTACAGTGGCTCTAATATCAATGTGCATCTGTATGGGTATTATAGGATTTCATAACTCAGGCGTGACAGTTAATCCACAAGATCTCTCGCCTGAATTTTCGGGTAGTGTTTTTGGACTTATGAATACGTTTGGAAGTACATTTGGGTTTTTAGGCGTCTACATTGCAGGACATATGTTGGAACTGACCCAAAATTGGAACGCTGTATTTAATATTATCATATTAATCAATACATTTGGACTCTTTATATTCTCAGCTTTTGGATCAGCTGAGGCGATAACATAGAAACTGACAAGCATTTTTGTAAAGCATGTGATTGATTACATAAAACTTTTCCTTTCCATTCTTTTAATTAATTAATTTTTAGGGACGATACATCCAAAATGGATGTTAACGAATTGATAATGATTTTATTGTTGTAATGTTGATAAGGAAATAAATTCCAATTAATGTATAAATTATTTTTATAAGAAAACATCCAAGCCTTTTACTTTGTGGATATCCACTTCATCATGACTAAGCGTAGTCATACCCAGCATAAAATCATATTTTATTCATTTAAAAAATTAATACAAAAATTAAAATTAAAGCATTTTTGACATGTAAGGTCCATCAAGTTCATATCCTAGCTTTCGGTAATAATTTCTAGTTCCAACACCTGAAATTACAGCAATTTTTACACTTCCATGTTCTTCTCGTGCAATTCTTTCAGCTTCTTCCATTAATAACATTCCAAATCCTTGATGTTGGAACTTTGTTGGATCTCTAGCATTTACAGGAACTACAGAGCCATAAACATGAAGTTCTCTTACGATTGAACAGTCACCCATTAGTTCTGGTCTAAATGTTTGCTCAGAACACTTTCTTAAACGCAGTAAACCAACTAAAATGTCCTGATCTGGATCTTCATATGATAAGAATGTTTCCCATCCACCGTTAGCATAATAATCACGTCTAATTAGTTCGACTTCATATGGACGAACTTTATTATGGATTTCTTGAATTCCAACTTCTCGTGTTCTTACATCTCTGCAGTCTGTACCAAGATCCTTCATTCTGTTCAACGCTAATTCTCTCAAATTGCCATTGTCTACGCCAGAACTAACAAGTGGCATTGGAATATCTCTTTGAACTCTATAGACTCGTGTCCATGGAGCTACTAATGATAAAATTTTAGCAACTAAGTCAACAAGTGTTGATGGTGGATATGACTTGTATCTTCCAGTTTTCCATAATTCATATAATCCAGTTCCGCGAATTACAAGAGTTGGATAAATTTTTAAGCCATCAGCACGAAAAGCTGGATTCTCAAAGAATTCAATAAACTGCTCAATGTCACGTTCATAGTCCATATTTGGTAAATCAGGCATCATATGAGTTACGACTTTAAATCCAGCATCTTTTGACATATGAAATGATTCAGAAACAGCCTTAACTGTATGTCCACGATTCGTATCTCTTGCAACATCTTCATAAACTGATTGTACTCCTATTTCTAATCTTGTGCATCCATAATTCAACATGTCTGTCAAGTGACGTTTAAGACAATAGTCAGGTCGAGTTTCAATTGTAATTCCGATACATTTTGTATGAGATTTTTCAGAATATTTTACAGCTTCTGCCACATTCTTTGATGTATGTCCTGAAAGTGCATCGTGTAAGTTTCTAATAAAGTAGTCACGATAATCCTCAGAAAGGCTCATAAATGTTCCACCCATGACAATAAACTCAACTTTATCTACAGAATGTCCCAATTGCTTTAACTGCTCAACTCTATGACGTGTTTGAAGAAATGGATTATATCGAGCTCGAATTGCACGCATTGATGTTGGTTCATATCCAGTATAACTTTGTGTTGAATACTCAAAATCACTATCCGGACCGCCAGGACAATAAACACAAATATTTCCAGTGTAATTAATGTGAGGACATCTATGAGGCTTACACATTACAGCAACAACAGCAATCTGTAAAAAAATGATATTCTTTAAGTTGTAGGCAAAATATAATGAGATCCAGTGAATATGCACTTACACCAGATGCAGTTCTAATAGGTTTTGCTTTTAATTTAGGTAACAATGATTTCTTATATTCATTAGGCACAGCAGCAATAATATCCACTAATCGAGGAGTAGTTTCTAATCCGTATTTTGAGGATATCTTTGTTTTCAAGCGGTTCAAATTTACGTCCTTTCCTTCATCATGCGATTTGACCAATTCCTGAATGATTTCACCGATCACCATAACCATCCGTTCTTCACGGCTTAGTCCAACGCCTAAAGGCTTCTTTTTTGTCATTTTATTGATTTATTTAAGCAGAAAATTAAAATTTCAATGAAAAATGTGATTTTGATGTTGTAAACAAAACTTTGTTTTTGATAATTTGAGACATAGGAGGCGCTTCAGTCAGTTTAACCAAAAATAGGAACTGTAAATAAAAATTTGGGAATTTAAGAAATTAATCAAATTATAAGTCATATTAATTAGTCTTATTGTTAATTCATAAATAATGACTTTACCAAGGCGTTTTCCACACAATAAGCAAATAATCAAAAGGATTCAGAACACAGTTAAGCCAGAAGAAGGTGCAAAATTTATTACCAATAGAAATCCGAGAAATCTTGAATTTTTAAGGATCGCAGAAAAACCGAAAGGCTATTTCCTTGATACTCCATTCAGTAAGCCTGCATATTTTTGGCACAAGTAAGTATTTATATCGAATTGTCAACATCCAGTAATCAATAAAAATCAATTAATTTCCAGACTAGTCGTTACTCCTTCCGCAAAATATGTAACTGCTGAACTGATTCACCATCAAAACGGTGTAGTACTTGAGGCATCAACTAAGGAATGGGCAATTAAGAAGCAATTGTTTAAGACATCCGATACCTCAGCTTATATCAATCTCGCAAGAGTATTCGCCAACCGCTGTCTGGAATGCGGAATTACAGAAATGACTACAAAACCACTGGAAGGTCCAAAAATTGAAAAATTCATGAGCATCCTTAGAGAAAATGGATTAGTCCTGACGGAACCACCTCAAATCGATACATGGTCAGACTTAACGATCAACAGATATCAAGGCAAACGAATTGTACCTAATGACTGGAAAGAGATTGTAGAAGAGCATTAAAATAATAGAAAATAGACACTTGATAGTACATTTTTCGGAATCCCGTGAAATCTGGTTTTATTGAATAAATTTAGATTTTATTAATCTTAGCGATCTACATTAACAATTTATGACTCGTAATTTGCTTTAATATCCTTCCACAGTTTCTAAAAAGAGATTAATTAAAAATTTCATGAAGATTTCTGATGATTGAATAATCATTTTTGTATTCAAAACGCTTACCCCTTTGTTGGTACTGTCAAAAACTGCATCAGCAATGACATCGAAGCCTCGTTCGAAGAAGAATACTGAGCCCATGATGGCAACAGCGTATGTTGATGTTCTCTTCATCAGGATATTGTAGATAGCCTTCATTTTTAATAATTTTTCAGGACTATTTGGATGAAATTTTCAGACAAACCAGCAAACCTCTATATTTTCAACACTTGGTTAAACCGAACATTTGTCTAATTCGAACAAATTTTTAACAGGTTGCTCGTTGTTTACCCTCTATAAATTCAATATCAATTTTAATTAAACTTTTTTAACAGTTCTAAACATTGTTTTGAAGAAACCATAAAAAAATCAGAATTATTTCCTTAAAATATTAGCAGTAAGTAAGAGAATAATGTTATTCTTGAGTTATTTTAATTAATTGATTTGATTTTATTATAGGCTGATTAAAGTTATGGAAATTGAAGAAAAGGAAAATCTTAATGATAGCACATCAAACTCGGAGCAGGTAGACAGTCTCAATTCCTCCGAACTTGATGATGCCATGAATGAGCTATTAAGTCAAAACATAGAGGAATCACCAAACAACTCACCAAGTCCAAATGAAGATGATTTATTGGACATTAAAGACGAAAAATCAGTACCAACAAGTTCAATTCAGAAGCATAAATTTCATATGGCAAAGAAGATTGTAAAGCGAGCGAAATATTATAAAAATTATTACTTTATAAATAGATTTGAATCAAGTCTTCCGACCAATGAGAGAACAAATATCAACAGTTCTCTAAGGATCAAAACAAGGGATACATTAAAAAATTTAGATGAAAAGACAGGTAATTTAACTAAAAGTCGGAGGCTGAAAAGTGTAAAACCCGGACATCAAAATTTGATAAGTAAAACAAAATGTTTAACACCTACTTCGTTGCTAAGTGTGCATTCCAACGAATCAGGTCAATCAAGTTCAACATCTGCTAGTTTTCCAAAAGCTATTGTCTATCCAGATACCAAAAAAGTTAATAATCAATCTATAAAAGCAGTAGATAATACAAAAATGTCATTTAATGAAGTTTTTGCGAAAGCAGCAGAAGATCAAATCAAAACCCAAAAATCTATTGAACAATTAATATCCAAAGCAGATTCTAGTAATATACCAAAAAATCGTGTTCTACCTCCAAAGTCTAAAAGAAACAGTAAAATTGAATCTGTAGAGATTGAGAAAGAACCCTTCAAATATTTGATTCCACAAAATTTGCTAGCTTCTCAAGACGATAAAATGCAAGATGCATCAACATCCAAATCGTACAGCAATTCAGTATCATCAGAAGAGAATGAAGATTATACTGAATCCGTAATTCCTGAAAGACCACAAATCAATTATGATCTCATAGATGCACTTGCGGATTATAGAGTCATTGCAAAATATTTGTTCAATAAGCTTAACGTACCTCCTATAGATTTTGATGGAACTGATGACTATATTAACCTTTATAAGCTATCACGAAATTAATTCAAAGGAAGGTCTAGAGCATTACCTGAAGATATTTATTAATTAGAATTAAATTATTTTTTAAAGAATAAAGCACTTCCACGTGTTTTAAATTTAAAGCATTTTAAAAATACAGAAATAAATAAAAAGACAACCATCAATCAATCAAGCCTACTAATGTATTCTTCCTATTATTTTGCTATTAGGTAGCTCCGTATTAAATTTATTTTTAACTATTCAAGTCAACAAAATTGCGTTGCAAAGGTAAATAAAGCTTTTTATTCAATGTAATCATCATCAATTTAGCACAATAATTTGAATTTTTTTACCTTGCCAAAATCATTCTATGACGCATTTAAACATCACCATTTTAGTCATGTCTTTCATCAAATGTACAAATTTTTCTTTCTCTAGGTCGACATCATGTTGACTTAAATTAAATTCTTTTTCAGTAATCAAAGTACTCTAACTTGTTCACATAATCATAAGAGTCGACTATGTTTAGTACACACTTATCTGAAATATTTGTTGATGAATCGTCGTCAATGTCCATTTCCCTTCATTCCAGCTACCATTTGATCTTTGATTTTAATGACCAAACTGTTATACAATTCTTCGCAGTCAATTGATGTATCAAGGGATTTTTCAGTTTAACATCAAAACATATTTAGTGAAAAGCGTCGATTAGTTCATTCTCAATTATGTGCTTGCGTACACAATCATCTTCATCACTTAATTCTTCATCTTCTTGAGATTTCTTCGGTCATTATTGAATAAAAATAGCACAAATTGGTCTAATGGCAATCGATTATTGCATCTCTGACAGCTCAACTAACTTCTGCATTATATAATCATTTTCTCTATTCTTTCACTATCGAAACTTTATCATTCTCTTCACTTAATATTTGAAGTTTAAGTATAATCAACAAAATTTAATTTTCATGAGTCTATCCACAATACATTCAGTGCTTCGCATAATTCTTCCTTAACGTCAATGTCTTTTTAACCTCAAGTAGCGTTAGCATTTCTGTGGAATTTTATGAAATTTGAACGGAACTAGTAATCTCTTCAGCTGGTCCATATTTCTCATGATTCATATTTCTTAAAACGTTTTTTATGCTGCAATTTTCCATCAATTGGTGCACGATGAATTGAAACTGGGAAATGACTACAGGTAAAAATAACGACTGAAAGCATTTTCATCTATCCTCAATTGCTTTACAACAACACGACTAAATCGACTAAAGTTGGAAATTTAATGATTATTTCTATTTATTTTTAAAAATGCAAAATAGTTTGACCAATCAAAACAAAAAAGTTCGTGAGAATCATTAGAAGATATAACAGCGTTAGCAATCGCCCATTACAACTTTTTTCTTCTTTTTTATAACTGCCTATGATAAGCAAATTAACTTCTGTACAAAGCTAAATAATGCTCTTATAAAATTGATAATGCAAATACCTAAATCCGTGTTGGCAATGGATCATCTGTTTAATTTATCTATTTTAAACATTAAATTAAATATGTGATTAACTATAATTAAAAAAGCTCTAGCATATGAAGAAACGTACGATTGCAATAAGCTCACTTTGCTAGTATAATTGAAAATGTTCACGAGCATGTTCTTTATGCTGCGGGAGATTGAAAACCAATAGTCATTTTATATTCAAAATAATCAATGCTGTCATAGTAGAATATTGCGGAATTCTGGACCTATAACCTTTGTTGAGGAGATTAAACAATAATACTCATTTAAGTATTATTTAAAGAGCATACAGTTCGCTTAAGGATGATCTTTATTGTTTGAAATTTAATAACAGACTAAAATATTTTATGACAGGGTCAACAACCATAAGGAAAACAACAAATTACTATTTTAAATACAATTTGAATATTAAATGACAATTGACATATTCAGACATCAAGAAAACCAAGACTTTGTTTACAAAAATGCAATCCCCTTTAAAGAACATTTTCTCCTCAATTTATTACGGATTCGTAGATTGATAGTTCGAAAAGAAAATGTATAAAAATAATGTCAATCAAGTTTCCGAGTTTATTTGGTAGTTTTAAATGAAATGTACACAATAAAGTATTATTTTCTTTGTAATTTTAGAAGCGCAGTGTTCCGGAGTATAAATGGTAAAACAATTCTTTGTGATGGAAAAAAGCACAGCAGCGCCGTTTTTCACGATTTTTGGTATATGAATCATTAAAAAAATAGTGTAATTAAAAATGAAATTAATCAGTGCTATTCACACTAGAATTTTAGATAAAATGTATTACTTGTATTAATTACAGAAAAAGAGCTCAATTCAGAAACAATTCCTTACTAACTTTAGGGAAGTTGGAAATTCAATGCTGAAAAAGGAAATACACTACAAAAGGAATCTAACGAAATTTTCACATCTTCATACCAGAGTGTAATCGATATAACTCTTGGATTAAGTTTCTTTAATAAACCAAGTGAAGCCGGGCGCCATTACCACAAGTTCTATTAACATCACGTGTTCAGTTAGCTCAATTGATTGGCGAACTAAAGGTGCTGTAACTCCTGTGTAGGTTCTTTTACCTTATTATCATTTGAAAGTGGTGTTCATATTTGAAAATAGGTCGAGGAACATGTGACAATCTAAACTTTTAAAATTCTTTATAGAAAAGACCAAGGGAATTGTGGGCTTCTTTTGCATTTGCAACAGTGCTTTATGAAAATCAAATATTGATAAATTACAAGAAAAATATTTCATTGTCTGAACAATATGCAATGGAATGTATTTATGACTTTGAAATATTAGTGACTCGTGTTATGGCGGACTCCTAATTATGTAGCGTATTAATAAAGTCACGACTTTATAATAATAAATTGATTTTTTTTCTGGGTCTAGCCCACTGCTATAGCTAACCAAGGACTTCAACCTCGAAATACGTGTTCCCTCTTGGATATGATCTGGAAATTGTTATCAAATGTTACACTTGTAAAAAGAAACGCTTAATCACCAGCTATCATTAACTTTATCGATTTATTCGGAATACAATAAACTTGCATACTTGAAACGGACCAATAACCTGTAGCAATATTTGTAAAATAGGTACTAATACAATATAGCAGTGGAATGCAATGATGAATTAGTTGTAGCACGACATTTCTCCAAATCATGCTGTTCTTTTAGGTTTACCAGTTGATCTTTTGAAGTACACAATTTGCTTTGCATATTAATTTCAATTTCTAGTTGGATTTCAGAGTCGATCCAATCACTAATATAATTATTTATATTGAAAAATTCAACAGGGTATAATCCATATTTCCTTTAAATATTTAAATTTTTAATGAAATTCTGATTCTAGGGATGATTAGAACGAGGTGGATACCCCTTCCGAATGAGAAAAGTCGAAAGCCTTTGTAATATCAATTCTCTTCCACAGCAACGTGTTTTTGAAATCGATATTTTAATTTAAATGTGTAGCTTCACCAAAGCAATAAAAAGCTCACACCAATACCAAATACTCATGTCTTATAAATTGTGTTTGCAGTCATTGGAGCTATGGAGCTTCCATTTATTAGAAGAAAAGTTTTAATTCAATGATTCTGAAATTGTTGTTTCATCCTCATCCGTTTCATCGTTCTTCTGGATCTCATAAGTTCCTCCTTTTTGAATTGTAAATGTTGCTGGTCCTTGGGATACAGTACTGGAAGTCTTTTGATCGTTTGGCTTACATCACATGTAAATGTATTATCTCCAGTTGGTTGTTCGTTCTTGGTTTCAAAGCTTCACTTGTTTCATATTGATTGCTAACAGTTGCCAAAATACTTCCGTCTAATCTTTTTGATTATGTCAGAATAAACACCGATTTGCTTCGATTGAAGCTGTTTTACCAATATCATTTCTTGTGATCCTGTTTATGTTCATAAACTTAATTTAACACCTAATAGATTCAAAGTTAAAAATAACAACACCACCAGGATTTCTGTCGCCGTACTTTAAGCTATGAAAAAATCTTTTGGATGATAATCAATTGTGCTAATAAATCCTCTACAATACAAGAACTTGGTTTGCAGCTAAAATACTATTGTTGTTTTCGGATCTGGCAATGTTCTTGTAATCATTTTATAATGTCCAGTCCATTTGTAGAATAGATTTGAGGTTCACTTTAGCGGAAATTTTAATTCTACTTGGTCTCTGGTAAAATTTAAATTTCTTAGAAATTTTTGGATCAATATGAGCCTATTGCGAATTTCAATTACATATGTCATTATTTGATGAATCAACATTTTTAGCATCTCTTGAAGACAAAAATAAATTTTGTTACCAGCATGGATTTGTTCTGCTTTAGATCCATATGTCACTAATTTCATCAAAAATGAAATGTCGAATGATATTCATGGAAGCATTTGGGAGTCCATTCAATTATGTACCATTGAACTTGATGAATAAAGGCATCAGCACTAGTTTAATTGACGTAATAAATGTATATGAATGATTTTTTAACGGATGCTTTACTTCTTGGCACCAAACAAAGGTCTCATTCCCTTGTCGGATTTACTCCAAATTCTTTATTATTATCACGACATGCTGTCCCTGGTAATCATATCACAGATCATCA